>NW_027286719.1:5584600-5854600 GCF_022747635.1 Hetaerina americana | reverse complement strand
TACTCAGAGCTGAAGAGGGACCTGCTGTAAAGTAGGATGTTGTGTTTTGCTTGAGGTCACAAATTATTTAATTAGTAATTATGTCCATCCAAAAAAACCTACCTTAACCGGTAGATTACCTAATAATAATAATATATATTTATAGATATATACATGTAGTAAGTATTTTTTATGGCAGGGGACCGACATCTTCAGGTGCCATGTGAGCAAGCCGACAGCTTGGCACTTTGAGTGAGTACGCCGTCCGTCGGATGGGACGTTAAGCGGCGGACCTTTTGGCTTTGAGTGAATGTATTCGTTTGCTTGGTCCGGTGTGTCGTGATCAGCGATTGGCGTGGTGGCGTGGATATTGCGAGGTAGGAAGGATTACTTGCTCTCGTTTTACTCGGGTGATGATGCAGTCTCCCAATGTCGCTTGGCTTCCCAAACTTGGGTGTGGCTGCCAAACATTTTGGTCATGCCGTCTCTCTTCGTGATTCAAAGAGCTCCCCCATCCTAATTCGTTAAACTAGCTTTATCGCTATTTCGTACGCTTATCGTAATTCGAGAGAGAAACTGCTTCTCCGCAGCAACTCCTGAAGTTTTTATCTGGTTATAAAAAGTACTCGGAACTCGCAATTGTGTTAGCCTTCTTCGTTACAACTTGGGTATAAAAACAGCTCTTCAAAAAAACGTTCTATCACAAACTGGAAGATAAGTAATGACAACCATATACTGTGAAACTAGAGTGGCTGAGGAGGCGTCGGACTCTAGATGTGCGAAAACAAATTTGACAAAAAAATTATCTTTTTCGCCACATTGGTCCGGGGGGACTTTTTTTCGGGAATAACTGAAATTAATGCCCAGATATCCGGAAAGAAATCCAAATGAACCATGGAGGCAGAATATTAATGCACGTTGGTTGACACAGACAATATTGATTAGCGTGGTGGATTAAGAAATTTTGTATTGTCCTCATTCCATAACTAAATATTTTTCAGTATTTTGAATGCATTTATTTTGACCCAAGTGTCGATGGTTTTAATAATTATTCATAAAATTACGCATGAATAAAGGTAATTATGTAAACTAGGGAAGCCTTACGTACGGTACCAACCGCCCCCTCCATACGACCTTGGAAAAGCTTCCGCGTTGTTGTAATAAAATAAGTTCCATACGCGTAAAGTTTAAATCATCGATCATATAACGTGCGCCGTATCACGCCTCCAAACTCGAAAGTTTTGAGATGCAAATAGAAAGTCCTAAAGAGGACCCGAGGGCGGTTAGGACGCATGCTCATTGCGTCCCTGTATCAGTAATGCGTGCCACACGGAAGGAAGAATGAGATTTAAGAAGTAATGTCGGCGTGCAGACATACGAAAATAGGAAAACCAATCTGAAACTTGAGGAATAAATGGCAATACTTGTGAAGGTGTAAGGAGTGCCAGCGACGAAGGGAGCCCGAATGAAGAAGAAAAGGAGGGAAGTGGAGGGAGGGGGGGGAGAGGAGGCGAGGAGCAAAATGAGCGCAAAAACGGGATGCGAATGCAACGGCCAGACGCCGAAACAATTCAGAGCTCCTCCTCCGGGCAAAATCAATTTGAGGACTCCCCGTGTAGCGATATGGAAAAAGATGAAGAAAAGTTATTACCAACGGCGGAAGACGTTCATTTACCAATACTCCTTCGAAGCGAGAGGCAAAAATAAATGAACTAAAATTCCAAAGATGCCGGCGAGGCTCATTACACCTGAACTGCCACCGACAATCGTAAACACGGAAACCAATTATTTCCACCGCATTCACGTAAATAATGATGTGTACAAGACGAAGCCCCCCCCGCACTTAAAGGGCACCTGAGAACCATTACATATTTCAAGAGTGAATAAAAAAACAGCTCCGGAGTGTAACAGTAAATAAAGTCCATGATCAAGAAGATATCTCGACTGCAATGACAAAGTAAATCGCTGGAAACATTACAATCTATTAAAAACTGTTTTTTTGGCGGTCGATGAAAGAATAGTCAGTACACGACGGCTGAGAGGTAGCTCAGAGATCCTCGCGGGGGGTTTGCCCCGCTGCGGAGGCGGTGGTCGAGAGGATCCCGGTTTGGCGAATGATACCACGTAGACCAAATTCTTAAGAATTCAAAATGTTTAGTTAAATTTTAGAAATTAATTTTTTGTAAAATATTGCTAAGTAGCGACAGTGGGAACATATTTTGTCGCGATCAGCAGTATCTGGTCGCGACCAGCGACCAGAAAAAAATTTGGGTGTTTTCATTGGTGAGGTCCTAAAGGCGGGGGAAGGCCGTGAACGTGAATGGCCGCTGTCTTTTTATTTCAATCCAAGAGTTTTGTCCGTAGAGTTTCCGACTCCAAGATGAAGCCTGCAGCCTTGGTGAAAATGGGAGCGAATTCTGAAAATGGAGAAGGCTTCGGAGTTATGGTTCTGGAGTGGGATGGAAAAGTTTGAATGGACGGAGAGAAAAACAAACGAAGAAGTCATAGGAATGTAGTGAAAGTCATTGAAAGGAAATCCAAAGGAGAAAAGAAAATGATTGCTTGCCAGTGTTGCAGGGTGAACGATGCAGAGGAAATAACAGAAGAGCGATGATGAAAGCAGTGGAAGGGGGTAGGAATTATACGGGATGAAATTGAGTCATGAATGGGACACCTTCACCAAATCCACACATCACCTATGTGAAGGATGAGTCATTCATTTATGGACTAAGAATTATCAATGGTACCTGCTTGTAGTAGTTGGCGAACGTTCACATTTCCCGCCGAAGGCCGAAGAAAAGTGGAAGAAGATAAGGCACGCATCGAGATAAGATGCGATATCCGAGGAGCCCTCACAAGTGTCACTCACACCACCGTTCTGCGGCACGCGTGCCAGACTACGCTCGGGCTCAGGATCATGGAAAAAAATAACCAGCCATTCCAAGAGAGATAAGGAGGACCCAGCGAGACACTCATTCCATAACCGCAACCACCACGAAACATCTGCTCGAAGACTGGGGGCGGAGGTACTGGGAAAAGAGGCGTTTGGGAGTAAAACACGCCGGTCATTTTAGACTAACTCGTAGGGGGCAACATTTTTTTCAAGGTCAAGCCATTTCAATCAATCCTGGTGGCATTTGAGCAGAGGCGTAGAAAATACGGCGAGGGCAAAAAACGACCTACACTGAACGCGTTATTGTGAGAGAGATTGCTTGAGTTCTTGCACTATCTATGATAAAATACAGGGTTGCACCCAAAGGTGGTAGGACTGATTTTTTTACAAGAATTTTATTGACGATATACTTACATCGACTTAATAATCTTCAAAGTATGCTCCTTGAGCTGCTACACACTTAGTATAACGTTGCTCCCATTCCCCGTACGCCCGCTGGAAATTTTCTTTGGGGATGCCATTGATGACCCTCGTCGAAGCCTCTTGAACGGCCTTTATCGAGTCAAAACGTCGTCCCTTGAGCTGTCTCTTCATCAGGGGGAAGAAGAAGTCCGGTGGTCCGGTGTCCAAACAATTTTCATCTCGGTGCAAATTGGCTAACACTTCTTCGGAAATGTGCACACGCGTTGCCTGTTGGTCGACACTCAGAAATTTCGGCGGACCATGCTTCTTTTGCTGTATTTATTGCCCGTATCAATGTATTATTTAACTCTTGGTACCTCCCTACACCTAATTTTGTATTTACATTCTTCCATTTTCTTCTGTCATCTATTTTTCTAATCATATCCGTGATCCATGGTTTCCTTGTCCTTTTCCCATTAACGGTTCCTATAGTTTCTTTTGAGGCTTTCGATAGCCCTTCCTTGGTACATTCCCATTTTCTTCGATAGTACTCAGCTCTTTACCGTCCTCCATGATTCTGACTACATGTGCATTTTTACTAGTACGATCAATTGATCTCTTTTCCCAGAATATAGAATATTTGTCGTGGGATATATCAGCAACTAGTACTCTATGCAGTGATTATCACATGTATGTAAATTAATGATGGAATTAGCGACCATGAAGGTAAATTTTCAAAAATAAATATAAATCAATTCAAGAAAGAAATCTAAATGATACAGTGCAAGTAAGCCACATCACTAAAGTAAATAACTGCTAAATGTACCATAAATGACTCGGTGAAAGACGATTTCCGCAACATGTTTTAATTTTTTCTTCCTTCCATAGAAAATAACGAACAGGGTAGTGTTCTATCACATTCTTTTATTGATTAATCGGTCTCATCATGCTTTATGTAAATGGTCATATTTTGGGAAAGATAGATTAGAATCTTTTATCCTCATATTTTGTGTAATCAAGTACGAAATCTTGAACTGCTCTCGTCACATGATAAGCCTCCCGTTTGCACGCCTTCTTTATTTCTTTCTTCTTTTACTTGGCATTGGGTAGTGTTAGAAGACATTCCGAAGGCACACTTCATTGTTTGTTTACCCATATGATTACGTCTGTTAATGACCAGGAGGCCTGAGTCTTCCTACCTTTGTCAAGAGTTTCACTTACCCGTCTTCAAGAGTTAGGACTACCGACCTCTTTTACGATGTCCGAACTGGTTAGCATCCATTAATACAAGTACCAGCATTTCGTGCTTAATATTTCTAATTAAATGTTTGCATTGGAGAAGACGGTGCGATATTCGCCCAGTTTATTCATCTAGCGGGCTTGAATATAGCATTTGGGTAATTTGACTTACATTTCCCTGGACGAATACAGGTGTCAGGCTGGGTGTCCTTACGCGGAAGACCGTTGTCGATTGGTCGGGTGATTTTCAAACTCCACCCTCCGATTCTACTCGCCGCCCTCCCGGCCAAAGTTCACCCAATCACCTCAAAACGCCCGAATTTGACGGATGCGAAGGTAGTCACCCCTCTTCATCTAATCTTTAACCCTCCACAGCTCTGTCATTAATTTATATTTTCGGCCCAATGTCAAAGCGTAATTACATGTACAGGGATGGCATTGAAAAGACTGCTATTCAGTCAGTCGAGAAAATCATGTTCGAATGAAAAAATATTAAACGCTTACATACGTTCACGGTGAGGCCAGAGAGGGCTTTTGGGAGGAGGTAAGGCATCTAATATTAGGTTTTTATTGACTGCCACGTGTTACGAGAAATTCCTTTTGTTCATATGCCAACATATTATGCGTCTGTGTGAACCCTGAAAGTCATTGGAGGGATTGTTGATCAGGGGCAGTCGGGAGGACCACCCGGTCGTACGCACTGATATATCAATTAGATGCATTTCGGTGAAAACACATTTCATAAAAAAATTATAATAGCCCGAAATAGATGAAAGAAAGAATGATAGGAAAATTAATCTGAAAAAACCCAAAAAAGCTGATCAAATTTGTCTTTTTACCGTAATGCTGCGATTTTCCCAAGTGCCTCAATGCACATGAGCGCCATTTTCTATGAATTGATATCTGATTGGTGTAGCGACTGCGGCGATGGACGGAAGAGTTGCTCCTGAGCTGACCTTACCCCTCCTGGGCGGCGCAGCATGCTGAGGAGTGATGCAAGGGTGACCTGAAAAGTAACAGCTCGTAAGAACCGCCAACAGGTGAGTCACGTGTTATATCTGCGAAGAAGGACAATAAAAAGGCAGGCGCTATTCATCTGCTACTAAATTTCTCCATTATTTCTCTTTTAATTACTTAATATGTAATATGACAACAAAACCATGCGTGGATTGATTTCCACATTTTTCGGGCTGCGTCCGCGTATGTCGTTTAAATTCACAACAGTTTCGCCAGCTATCCTGCTGGCGTCCTCAGGTCAAGGATGGGAAGAAGCTCGTTGTCCCGTCTTATATAGGGAAAATACCGGGAAATTTCTTCGGCCAATCAGGGAACGTCCTCATATTTGCGCGGAATAATTCTTTTCCACGCACTGTGGAGTGGATATCCATCCTCTCTGTTTGCGAACGACCATGTGTGGATTTTTCACTTTTTGAACATTTTTGCCACCAAATTTTTATTTAGTGTCTTATATTTGTATTACCTGAGTCCATTGTGGCACCACTGACTGGGGACGAGCCCACTCAGAGGAATTTTGGCTGTTGTGGTTAAATAGGCATTCAACGACCTGCGTTTGAGAAACTATTCGAAAGTGCTATATAAAAGGCTTAATAATATGACATGAACGTTATTATTGTGGTTTTTGTTGTTACATAAAACAACCATGCCTTTGGTTGTTGAAACTTCGTGGGAGTTTTTTTGAAAATACTAATGTAAAAAAGGTTGGGAAATAATATAAGTGATTATAGCCACAATATTTAATGGCGATAAAAAATGTTTAATATTTATAATTGCCCCTCCCCGGACTACAACATAGACGTGGTGGAAGGGCTTGTGCGTTCCGATGACCCCTAGAGCTGTGCTGGCGGGAGTAATAATTATTGCTCCTGGTAGGGTTACCCATGCCAGATAGGTCGAAGGTTAGGAGCCGGACGAAAGGTAGTCCACGCAGCGTCTGTTCCTCAGTGAGGCGGCTGCAATGGCGTCTGACCCCTGTGGGGCGGCCAGTAAGTGATGGTGTCACGTTAAAAACACTATTGAGGAAGGCAACGGGAAACCACCTCATTTATCATTCCCAAGATCTAAATTATGGTTAATACAGAGATTTTGAGTCCTGGTAACTACGGGAATCGGCTGTGTGCCATGCCCGGCAGCGGGGAAGGAGAGGTGTCCGCGGTCGTCATCCCACGAAACCCTTGCAAGGGAAAACCAGCAGCAGCAGGACAGAGGACGCAGGTGAAAAATACCAAATTAGTTAAAATAGGAACGTGGAATTTTAGGACAATGATGAGGACAGGGAAATTGGAGAATGTTAAGCGAGAGATGGAAAGGGGAAATATAGATATTTTAGGTCTATGCGAGGCCTTAAAAGCACTATTTTAAAAAGGTAAAGGCTACGTCATGTGAGGACTATAGGACAATTAGTTTGATATCCCACGCAGCTAAAGTTGTTCTCAGGATAATAAACAAAAGGATAGAGAGTAGGGCAAATGATTACTTTGGGGATGATCAGTTTGGGTTTCGGAAGGGGAGAGTTACGCGTGATGCCATTGCAGTATTGAGATTATTAATCGAGAGGAATATAGAACACAACCAGGAGGTATTTGCCTGTTTCTTATATTTCGAAAAAGCTTTTGATAGAGTGAATTGGGAAAAACTAATTAGTACATTGAAGAAAATAGGAATAGATTGGAGGGAAAGGAGGCTAATCCGCAACCTGTGCATGTCTCAGACTGCTCAGGTGCGGCTGGGGAACGGGGAGTCCGGATGGGCATTGTTAGGAAGAGGTGTAAGGCAGGGTTGCCCATTATCACCGTTGCTGTGATAGAGGGTAGAATGTTGGGCAAAAGAGGAAAGGGAAGGAATAGGATAGGGATGTCGGACGGGATGAAGGGAGGAAGAAAGTACTCAGAGATGAAGAGGGACCTGATATAGAGTAGGATGATGGATTTTGTGTTTTGTTAGGAGTAATAAAATATTTGTTTGGTAGTTGTGTCCATCCAAAAACCTACCTTAACCGGTATATTACCTTAAAAAAATATGTATATATATATATAGATGTATACCTGTAAGTGGGTCGCGATATTCCAGGGGTAGAGCGTTGGACTACTGACCACGACTGAGCGCCCGGGTTCCATTTCCGGGCAATCCCCTCTGGGAATCTGCAGGTCTACCCATACTATGTGATTTTTCGGGTACCAGATCTTCCTGGGAAACCATAACCGGTACAGGGAAAGGAAATGGCTCCCCTACCCTTATGTGTGAATTTCACACGCCGTCGAGCTTAGTACTGGGTGAACTCTACCATCACCTACCTAACCGACCTTCGGGTTGATTACTATATTTATTGTTATTTTTTATGTGTACATACATAAATATGTATATTCTTTCACATGGAAATAGATATAAGGAAAAGGGATAGGAACTCATATAAAGGAAGAACACAGGAGAGTTGGGGAAGGCGGAATCGAACAGATCACAAGCGTAAAAATCTTTCCTTGACCGGGACTTGAACCTCGAATCTTTCGACTTGCCGGGCCGATGCTCCAACCACTTGAGCCATCGAGGTATTTTGATTTACAATGAAATCTTCGGGGTATATATGCTACCAAGTGCCCCATTCTTAGGCCAGGAGATGGCGTTAGGGAGCTGTTTCACCCACCAAAGGAGATATAGACCAAACACAAGAGGAAAGCACACTAGGAAAGGATACAACGTAATTAAGGATAGGAACGGTGCGTTTCGTGGCATGCATAGTCATCAGAAAGAGACAAGCCACATTGGCCAAATACACATTCAAACACGAAAACCCGTCATATGGGAATCCACAACCCACATTTCAAAAGCCTCGAATCTACGCTTATAATATCGCTTGAATGTCCATGTATCCGCGCCGTGCATTTACGTTGATGCACTATCCACAAACCCTCGCAAGAAAGCGTGGCTAAGGCCATAAGGTCACCCGCCACACCACACCTCCTTCAATGCTTCCACAAACACATGGATGGATCCCCGTGATCCTCCGATGGGGCACGTCGAAGGGGGCGACCGGATATCATCCATGCAACATCAGCATTTTAACATTACAACATTTTAGCATTACATTTGTTATAACTTTAGTTAAGTACACGGACTAAAGGGATGAATAAGGAAACCCACTGAAAAGGGTGGACTCAGTGAGCGAGCACAAAGCCACCCACGCCCCATATCAATGCTCGACGAGCTGTTTCCCATCATCCTGACTCAACGTCCCTGACATCAATCCTCTCCTCCTTGTGAAAGCTTCTTTGCTTCACGCAAATCTTCTTCTTAGGTATGTACTACTTTGACCATTTTGGTCCAGAACACTTCCGAGATAGGTAATTGTTCCACCTACTCTACTTTATGAACTCCGACTACAACATTTAACAAGGTTTTCTTTTTCTCGAAAACGGCATAACATTTGTCATCGTTCACATTTATTCTCATCCCAAGGACGCGTAGCAGGGAGGATGAATTCATCCGCGTGTACTTAAATACTCCCAAAAATACATGGCACTCCGAAATCTCTCGAAAGGACACTTAGAAGGAAGGGTCTAAGCATACCACTCATCATCATTAAATATTCGTAATGCATACTACAACTGTTATACCGCTGTTTACTGCGGTAATACTGCACTGAAAAGGCTGAAAAGAAAAGCCATTAAAAAGGGCGACCTTACATTCGACGCAGGCACCAATTACCACGGAGCGTTCAAACCTAGGCAGGATGGCCAATTTGCCAATGCATCATGGCTAAAAATTTAAATATTTTTTTTATTTTTTGTTTATTTTGTACTTATTTCTTCCAATGGAAGACATTTGGTGCTTCAACGAAAAACCGTCGTCAATAAGATTCTAATTTTGTGTTTATAATAGGCCCCTAATGTAAGTCATGACTCAGTATTTGAGCTAGAAAAGTAGATAGAGGAACCATTTCTCAGAGTATTGATCACAGTTTGATAACCAGTGGAGAATATCCACTCGAGAGACTGGAGCCGTTACAATTTCAAAATTGGAGGAAAAGACGAAGACACCTGCGAATCGCTTTTGGACACATTTGCTAACAGTTCCCTGAACCAATCAGTGTCAAATGAATGAATGTAATTTTTGTCGCATGCATAACGTCAGCTACTCAGTTGTGAATTTATTGCAATGAGTGCATTAGGCCTGTCCTTTCCGTAGATAGTAAAACTTTTCGGGAAAAGCACACTGTTTGCTATATCTTCGGTGAACTGGCTCTCTGTTCCAACGGCCTGCCTTTGTACGTACCGACAAAAATATGTTAAATATTCAATATTTTGTTTTTTACGCTACGGCAATTTAAAGTGATAATTTTATTCGTTCTATCAACTTTTGTTTGAATGTGTTCTGGATGTTCACAAAGCTGTTTCACTAAGGTTTGATCGCTTACATTGGCTCTAATTTTATATTCACTCACAAGACAAACTTGACCGTTTTTCAAAGCACCAATTTTATTGTTACTGCGTGAGTTATATTTTTATCACTATTTATTCGTTTTATTATCTTGGGGTTCTTCGAGTCAAAGTCTGATCTGAATTAAGAGGAAGTGGAGGATCTTTCTTTCTCTTCCCAACCAGCACTCATTCCTGCCGACTAGGGTAAAAACACCCGAAACGCATCCGCGTTTCCGAGGCGCCACCAACGGCGATTCATCGGCGGTATTATGATCCCAGGAGCTATTTGGGAGTACCCGGCATGACGAGAGGACTTGCCTCAGAACCACAAAGTATGCATCATTTACCCGACAAAATCCCCAAAATCTCCCATTTAAATACTCAATACGGCTTTATGGTCGTATGTAAGAGAAGTTTAAGCACATACGCCGTCTCACTAACTCACTAAAATGCGGGAAAGGGCAAACAGTTTAACCCAGCTAAGAAAAAGCTATTTCACTGAATTCCTTCAAAAGGTTATTTAATTCATTTAAAGAAGGCTCTAACGTGATAATACTCCGTCGATACCAACATGCGATAAATGTAGTCAATGATTCACGCCGTGGCATTAAGTTGAAAACAATCAAAACCAACTGGTCTCCCGGTCCCGATGAAATTCCTACCCGCATTTACAAGACATCGGCGTCACAAACTGCCACGCAATTAGAAACCATTTTTTAAAATCATTCTCGGAACACAAGCTACCTTATGATTGGCAATTAGCTAACATCATGTAAACTCCCTGACATCGATTTCATATAATGTTCCCGAACCCGAAATAGTCACATCTATTATGGAATACATCGAGAGCGAAGATTTATTTAAAAGGAATCAGCATGTATTCCGAGAGGATAGATCTTACGAGAGGTAACTAGCTATTTTCGTCCTCGATGTCTTTTGAATATAACACTCAGATTGATTCGATAAGTTTAGATTTTAAAAACGTATTCCGCAAGGTTTCCCACGAGATGCTAGTCACAAAGTTGAACTGCTTTGCATGGGCATTCTTCTTGAATCCGAGTAGTGGTTCATTTTCATGTCGGAATTTTTAAATTTAGATACCCTGATGCATGGTGCGTGACTGTTCGTGCGCTGTGCATACATGGTGTGGACATACCCCCTGCCACACACCTTCCCGGCGGCTTGCAGGGTATTGTATCAATATAGATTTATTATTATTAATTTTATAATATAAGTTTATCTTTATTTGCCTTCGAAATGCCGCTCTGACCGCATTGTCATCGTGAATCTTATTACCGCCTCGAAATTTTGAATGAAAATTTATTATAGGCGTAGATAATTGATATGGGGGGCAGCATAATACAGCGGATCACAATTGATATTAAGGGCAGGCAGGGGGACCGCTTCCCCGGAGGCATGACTGCCCCAGACGAGGCTTGAGCGGCGGACAGGTTAACCCTCGTCGGGTCGCACGCATCCTGAGCCTCCCCGCAGGTGACGAGGTCTGCAGGGGGACAAAAGGCATCGAGGGGTGTGCGGGGGGGCAGGTGGGGAGCGCGCGACACTCGCTGGCGATGGTGCAGCAACCTTCTTTCTCCCGTCATTCAGCAACTTCCCGCCGCCCCGCGAAACCCCCCCCCCTTCCCAACCTACTGCCACTCACCCCCCCTCGTCTTCCTCGTTGCCAGTTGAGTATTGCAAGGCATGAGGTCGCATTGCAAATGAGCCCGGGGCACAAACGACTTGAGGGCGTTTACTGTTGCGAAACAAATCGCCGATCCGACGCGATGATGCAGCGGGAATGCTATATGCGTAAATGAATTGACATTTCTGATGAGACGTTGTTCATCTTATTTGGCACTTTGCTCGCAAAACCTTTCGGAAAAGAGTAATTACTGCTCTCGGCGATATACTCTATTAGTAAGCTCGTGCTCGGTGAGTTGCTGTACTCGTACACAAGAGGAACGTCGCCTAACCCGGGCACGATTTCAAACGATGACCGAGCGCTGGGGTGCAGAGAATTTGAGTTTCTGCATTGAAGGAAATGCTCCCGATGCAAACAGCCATGGGATCAGATATAACTTCCTCAGTTCATCGAAGGAGAGAAATGCAGATGGATCAGGTAGGGACGAGGAAAACTTGACTGAAAGGTATTGAAGAGAACGCGAAAAATAACCAATCTTCCTTGCATTCTAAACGAATCACTGCAATAGGATACGAATCTGAAACCTTAAGAATCAGCTCGTGCTCTGGAAACATAGATTTCTGGCTGCATTGGAGTATCGACACCGGTAGCTTTTTAAACATTTCTATTTATGATGAATCATTTAACATCTAGAACGTTGCAGGGCTGAAGAAATGATCTTAAAGAACTAATTAAATGCGACCCGCGGTAACTCATTCGGGCAGGGATATTCTCAAGTCCACTTTGGTCGATAAACTAGGGCAAACCAATTCCAAACAAATTAAAGCAAAGACTCATCGAGCGGTACGCATAGGGTGAAAGAGTCCTCGTCCTTGTCGTATTCCCGATCCGTCCACTCGGATCTCTTCTCACCGCGATGAGGGCATCGCCGGCATTTCAAATCCGACTTCAGACACGGTTTCTCGGCACGAGTGGGAAATGGAGGGAGGCCTCGCATGGAAGGAAAGTTTTCAAACGCCCTGGGAGGAAGACATCCGTCCAATTGCTGTGGCACGCGCTGGTAGGAATCCGTCGACGGGGAAGAGTTTGTTGAATGGGATTTTATTTTAACGCGGCGTAAACTTTCGTCGGCGGAAGGCGCCCCATCGGGGAGTGCCGGGGTGAAGTGAGTCGGGCCGGCATGCGCCCGAGAAGGAGCGGGCTTTTTTTAGCGATTTGTTTAGGGTTCGGGTGAAGAAGGAGGGAGACGGGTGGGGACGCAAAGCAGACCCTGCGGTGGTTGAGTTCCTTCCGAACGACCAGACACCGGAGGTCACGTGGTCTCCGGGCCGAGGGGGAGGCGACGAACCCCTCTCCCGAGGCAAAAGCAACTTTTTTAACGTCTCCCCATTCAAAGGCGTTTGCGACCAGAAAAAACTAAAGATTTCAGGATGCTAAAGGCAGGATGCAGCGAAGCTTTTTCCTTGTTCCGCAAACGATTTTTTTGCAGAAAACCGTCCCATATATTTATATATTTAATATATATATGTATATATATATAAATAAATAAATATATATATATATATATATATATATATATATATATATAATGGGCTGACACAACATAACATAAATAAAATAGAATAGCTACATTTAAAAGAACACACACACGGTAAATTGTTCGAGCTTTCGGCCCTCTCAGAGGCCTTCTTCAAGTGAGACTCTCACTTGTGTGAGACTTATTTGTGTTATATTGTGTCAGCCCATTATTGTGCCGCTCGTGTGAGTTTTTCCGTACAATCGTTACATATATATATATATATATATATATATATATATATATATATATATATATATATATATATATATATATACAGGATATACCTCCCCTTTTAATGGGTTTCCTTATTTGTCTTCTTGGTATTGCCAGTGATTACTAAGAGTATAACGATTAAGGTGCCTACAACGGATATTGCCTTTTGGTGTCTGGTCACTCCCATTCGACGCTCTCTTTCGGCAGATCACTGGGTGTTTATGGAAGAATTGGAGTAGATTTGGTCTGGCTGGTGACCTAACACCGCCTGCCATACCTTCTTGCGACGGCTCACGGGGTAATATAATGATGAATAGATTCTTTGCCTATTGGTCTTTGACTGCCATACACCATGCATATAATTGCTGTCTTATTAGTTCCCACTCAATATTTTCGTTCTGACTTGCATACTTTCATCTACATCTTACCTAAACCCATCAACCCGCCGCGAAGACTTGTGGCGGAGGATTTTAGGGTGTCTGCCATTCATCTATGTTTGCTTAATACCCCGCAAGCCGCCGCAAGGGCGTTTGGCGGGGGTTGTTAGGACACCACCCGTAATTAAGAAAGAAAAAAAAACCACATGTAAAAGCGGCAAATTTATACTACCCACATACCAAACATGGTACATATTCAAGCAAGTACAGTTACACACCTCGCACATGCAAACACTCAAACTACCGACTAACATACACGTGCGCC
Source organism: Hetaerina americana (assembly GCF_022747635.1). Lineage (NCBI taxonomy): Eukaryota > Metazoa > Arthropoda > Insecta > Odonata > Calopterygidae > Hetaerina > Hetaerina americana. The sequence goes on along the minus strand of NW_027286719.1, from coordinate 5,840,516 downwards.
TAATAATTCCTTTAGTGTCATCGTTAAACTCGTTTGTTCTGAACTTTTCTAAAAGTCTAAGTCTCGCTTGTTCTCTTCGTACTTCAAGTGGCTCCCGGCCTAAATCCCCTAAGAGACCTGTCACACTTGTGTTCTTATGATAACAATTTTTAACGAATCTAGCGGATTTTCTTTGGCCTTTTCTAATTCTTTTTGCCAAATTTTCTCTCAAGGATTCCAAATACTTACGGAATATTCCAAATGAGGTCTAGCTAGAGCAAAATAACACATCTCTTTAACTTTTTCATTACATTTCCTTACCACCCGTTTTATGAAGCCAAGTTTCTTTAAAGCTGATCCGCATATTGTCCTGATATGTGCTCTCCACGAAAGGCCAGGTGTTAGATCTACCCCCAAATATTTAACCTGATTGGCCATAGTCAGTACTGAACCCTCTATTTCGTAGTTTATGCCCTGTTTGGCCAATTGGTTGCTTTATCCTTATCACCGCCTTCATAAATGGGAGTTTCGTTGGCTATCTTCCGGTCGCGAGGTGCTGCGCCTTTTATCGAGTTTAGAAAACAATATGTAAAAACGGGGCAATGTCTTCAGCTAATTCCTTTAAAATTCTAGCAGGTATTTCTACCGGACCATGTGCTTTGATACTACGAAGCAGATGTTCTATTCCCTGCTTGGTCAGTGTAATATCACTCATGTGTTCCCTGAGTGGGTGTGGAGGATCGGTTTGTGCGTTTGTGTTTTTATTGTAGACACTATTGTAGTGCATTTGTAAGTTTCCGAATACGGTCCCTGGCGAAAGGATTAATTTCCTTGTTGACCTATTCCGGATATAAACCACCCCCCCCCCCCCCGTGAAAATGTGAACGTCCTACTACTTGGAATGTGTGCCTGATCACTGGCGAGGGATTAACTTTCCCCATAAATCACCACACCAATCTCAACGATTCCCCTTTTTTTTTGCTTTTACTCTGGCGTAAAAAACCCTTTATTATCATTATTATTAGGTAATCTACCGGTTAAGGTAGGTTTTTGGATGGTCGTAATTACTAATTAAATAATTTGTGGCCCCTAGCAAAACACAACATCCTACTCTACATCAGGTCCCTCTTCAGCTCTGAGTACTTTCCTCCTCCCTTCATCCCGTCCAACCTCCCTATCCTGTCCCTTCCCTTTCCTCGTTTGCCTAACATTCTCCCCTCTATCACAGTCTTCAACATCCCGCTGCCGGTCAATTCCCCCTTCAGCCACTTTTCCTGCCTCCATGGATTGCTCCCAACAAACCCCTCTCTTCGCCCACCATACCAAGTACTTCCTCGTTTGTTTTCTTCTCTGTCCATTTCACCTTCTCCATTCTTCTCCAAACCCACATTTCAAAAGCCTCCAGCCTACGTCTATCCTCCTGCTTCAATGACCACGTTTCTGTGCCATACATAGCTACGCTCCAAATTAATGTTTTCACGAGTCTTTTCTTAACATCCTTACTCAAAGTCCCTGTCATTAACTCCCTCCTCCTTGTGAAAGCCACTTTGCCTAGCGCAATTCTTCTCCTTACGTCCTTACTACTTTGACCGTTTTGGCCCAAAACACTACCGAGATACGTAAACTGTTCTACCTGCTCTAGTTTTTGTCCTCCTATTTTAATGTTAAGCTTAGCCTTTTTCTTTCTAGAAAATCGCATAAACTTCGTTTTATTAATAGTGATTCTCATCCCATACCTGTCGCACTGAATTTCCAATTCACTAAGCAATGCTTGCAGCCCCTCGGTTGACTGACAAACTAAAGCTTGGACATCAGCAAACCTAACTGATTTTACCAATTCCCCGCCCACTTTCATTCCTACCTCCAGCTCTTCCAATGCCTCTTTAATCATTTCCTCTGCATACAGGTTGAACAGCAACGGTGATAATGGGCAACCCTGCCTTACACCCCTTCCTAACACTGCCCATCCGGACTCCCCGTTCCCCACTCGCACCTGAGCAGTCTGAGACGTGTTGCGGATTAGCCTCCTTTCCCTCCAATCTATTCCTATTTTCTTCAATATACTCATTAGTTTTTCCCAATTCACTCTATCAAACGCTTTTTCGATATCTACGACACAGGCAAATACCTCCTGCTTGTATTCTATATTCCTCTCGATTAATAATCTCATTACTGCAATGGCATCACGCGTTCCTCTCCCCTTCTTAAACCCAAACTGATCATCCCCTAAGTAATCATTTGCCCTACTCTATATCCTTTTGTTTATGATCCTGAGAACAACTTTAGTTGCGTGGGATAACAAACTTATCGTCCTGTAGTCTTCACTTGATGTAGCCTTTACCTTTTTCGGGATTGTAACTAAAACTGATCTCACAAAGTCTTACGGCCAGATTCCTTCCTCATAAATAAAAAAAAATTATTTAATATAAAGTCTAAAAAGAGGCTCAATTTGTACTTAAAATCAATGGAGAATGTCGTATCCGCTAATTTTACCCGCACGGTCTAATATCCCCATATATTGTCAGGTCCTAAAGATTCCCTCGGATTAATAAATTAACTCGATGGTCCTTCCTGTACACGCGCACAAAACCCGCCGCGAGGACACACGACGCGGGGTTTGAGGATGCCGGCCGTTTATGCCAAATATAAAATAACACAGGTATATTTTCTACCTTCGACGCGAAATAATGGATGTATTCGATGAAAGATTTGTGAATGAAGCATATTTGAAAGACTTAAAGTTGCAAATTTTCCCTCTTTGGCTTTATTGCACGAGAGCATAGCCGCTGGTTCAAAATGTTTGATCGAGAGCATGGCGAAGCCTCGCTAATTATTCGTGTTAGAGAAAGAAGGCGGGCGCTACACTGGACCTCCAACACTGTTGGCGCTCACTGCCGACGGGATTACTTGTCGATGGCGTCGCGTGGAATGCGACGTGGAGTGAGATGATGCGACAAAAACTGGAGAAAACGTGTTCCAACGCTGGAGACGGCCGTTCAGTTCAACCGTCGGCGCATCATCACCAGGAAAAAAAGAGGGACAGACGCCATTTGCCGCGCACGCAGCCACCCATCGCGTTTGTGGAAACGTCCTTGTCACATGACCATCCCCCCTCCCCTTGTTCTCCGGAATGACTCAATATTCCTATTATGTCCGCTCGTGGGGGCGACGGAGGGGACGGTCCGTCCCCGAAGGGATCCGCTCGGCGAAGACGCATGCGACGAGCGCACGGAGGAAGCCAAGGAATTGACTCGCAGCATTTGAAGAAGACGCGGAACACAGCTCACAAGGATTATCGTATGAAGAGCGAATGGGTTCCCCACAGTGGAATTGAAAAGTGAACTTGAACTTGTGCATGGCCTCTCAAGGCTTTTGACTTACACAAAGCTACGGGACCTACGACTTACATATTCGAGGGAATTACAATTGCCCCAAATTATATTCGCAGGTTCGACCACCGGAATGAAATGAGAGAAACAGCGTCACGGGCAGATTCGACGGCTCGCTCTTCCTTTGCGCGATACGTAATCACAACAAAAGCGAATGTTATTAATCGAAGACAAACGTATTAATCTAATCAAATTAACCAATTATTGAAAAAACTACAACAAAAAACACAATGAATCTAGGGCTGATGTATCTGCGAATCACTAACCTCAACAACATATCCATGACATTATTTGGGATGGGTGACCTAACATCCCCTGCCACACGTCTCTCGAGAGGCTTGAAGGGTATCTACGTATACCCAAAAAGCATACGCTCCCCCAAGAAGGCGTTTGACTGTGGGTGCAAGCACCAGGTGGAGAGGGAGGCGGAGTTAGGTGTTCAATGGGTGAAGAAAAAGGAAAAATATCAACTTGAAATGCCTTAGAAGGCCGTGCACAGTGGGAGGGGTCAATGTTGATGTTTGCTATTCCAAATTGTTTCAACTGTACACGGCAATGATGACCGTGTCCTGGAGGAATCATCTATCCAGCTCCATTTACACCTGCAGACTACCCTGGAAGCCGGCGCAGGGGCGCGTGGCAGGGGGTGATGGTTCACCTGCCATTTCACTTCTATTCCATTCTGCTATTACGCACACATGGCACCGAAAGGACGCGTGGAAGAGGGGGCAACCGGAAGTCATGCATGCAACCAACATCCGTTATACACATTACGAGTATTATACTGCTAGGACCCACTGCACTGATTACACTAAGAAGACAACTGAGGAAACTAATTAAAGAGGGCGGGATCACATGCACCATCATCATCATCTGCCTATCAGCCCTAAGATTCTACATCTACGTCTACTTAATACCCCGCAAGCCGCCGCAAGGGCGTGTGGCGGGGGGTATTAGGACACCACTCGTAATTTATAAAAGAAAAAAAACCGCATGCAAGAACCACAATTTCATGCATCCACAAAAAACATGGCATACACTCATGCAAGAACACTTACACCCCACACACATGCAAACACTCAAACTACCAACTAACATACACATGAACCTGAAAGTATACCTAACAGCTTTGCAGTGTTTAACTTTGCTCCGACTTGTAAATTCAATGTTTTCAATATTTCTAAAGTTACTTCGGTTTATTACTATTATAATTTCTGATTGTTCGGAGAAAGGATGAGTATTTATATATCTATCTGTACTGGAATCTATCTCCCTTATTTTATCTTTGTGGTCTGATCTACCTAAGTAGTTACTGTAGCCCTCTATTCTTTTATATTCAGTATTAATGCCCAATTTTCCTTCCATTACGTTTCAGAATAATCTTATGTGCCCAAACGAGTGTCTGATCCATAAATTTCTTTTGCCTTAGAGTTTTCCATTTGTTTTTTTCCGCTTCCGCTCTTCTAAATATTAACAAAATTAAGTCACGATCCACCGAAAAGATATCTACATCTACATAATATATCGCAAGCCACCGAAAGGGCGTGTGGTGGGGGGTACTAGATCAACACACGTAAAACAGAATAAAACCACATGCAAAACAAACAAACTCATGCCAATTCACATCAGCAGAGGCGTGTACATTTATGCAGAAACCATTTTAACTTCCACACATGAACATAAATATACAAGCAACTAACATACACGCATCTACGATACACCAGATGTTTACTCAGCGTTTAATCTTGTCCTCGCTTGAAATTCGAATGCCTTTACTATTACTATAATGACTGATTTCTTGCTATTATAATTCCTGATTGTCCGGGGAAAGAACGAGTATCTGTATATTTCTGCACTGGAGTCAATCTCCCTTATCTTTTCTTTGTGGTCTGATCTACCCAAACAGCGTGGGGGAATTCTTTATGTCATATTCATTCCTTTGACGTCATTTTTATACTTATTTGTTCTGAACTTTGCTTAAAGTCTAAGTTCCGCTTGTTCACATAGCATCGCATGCGGCTCCCAGCCTGATTCCTCTAAAAGGCCTGTTGCAATCGAAATCGACATAGATACCCCGCGATCCGCCAAAATGATGTATGGCATGGGGTGCGAGCACCAAGAGAGACAGGTAAGTGATAAGGGAGGAGGAAGGGAAAATATTCAGCAGAAATTATCAAATAACGCGCAAATTTGTATACATGCTGGAGGAAGTCTTTAATTCAAAAAAAGGTTTAATTCATCTAAAACATTAGTTATTTGTAATGCGAAGCATCTCGTCACGACACACTCGTTTCCTTATCGTAACAATTTTTGACGAATCTGGCAGTTTTTCTCTGAATTTATCCATTTTTTCAGCAACACTTAATACTAAGGTTCCCAAACCATTCTAGCAATGTGGCAGGGAGGGGCGATCACCAGGTGGAAAGGCTAAGGAATATTTATGGGAGGAGTGCGTCCAAAGGGCGAGGAAGAGGGAAAAACATCCACTGAAAATCCCTGAAAAGACGTGCATGTTAGCGGCAAACATTGTTTCAAACAAATGTTAATTGTACCCCCCCTTCCCCCCAGAGATTCTCAGGCATATTAAATAGGCTGTGATAGAAATGAACATGAACAACAATATACGATAGACCACCCCCATACAAAGACAGGTGGTTATACAGAGCTGGGAAGCAAGATGGGGAAAGCATTATTTAAAGTACGGTCGTCGCCGTCGTAAACCATGATGCCGCAGGCAAAGAAATTGTGAGGGGTGTGAGAGGGGAGCTTGAAAGTACAACGAAAGAGGGTTAGAGAAACAAAATTCTCTGTATTTATGTAATTAAGTTCAAACTATCGTTAAATATTCCTTCTTCTATGGCTTCACGTACCAACTTTATAAGTATCTATATGACGCTCTTCGCTTGGTCGCAGCAGTTCTTAACGAACCGGGCTGCCCTCAGTTGAATATTCTCAATTTCCCGAATGCGCCATTACGTCTATTCCGTTGGATCCCATGCATTGAATGCATTTTCCAAACGGGGTCTCAGGAGATAATACTACCTATGTTCTTTGAGCCTATGTTCACTCCGGCCAACACTGTGTCTAATGCATCCTAATTTTTATTAGCTTACCCGAAGATTTGACGCACGTGAGGACCCCGTGGTGAGTCGTCAGTGATAGTTACATACACACATAATACCGCATCACTCACTTCTATATGATAAATTCCAACATTTTGTATGCAAAACCTTTGGCTCTTTTAAAGAAATTTATCACCGAACAATTGTTATGAATTAGTTCCAGTCCTCATTATTTCATCAGATAGCCTACTTCACTTGCCTATGGCAACAACAGCACCATTACTACGGAATATGTGCCCGAGGCCCGCTCTCCTATTTTTGAGAATTTTGCAGTTTAATGCATAGATAAATAAAAGATTTGGTGTTTTCCCGGCGTATCAGCTGCGTACATATACGGGAAAAAAGAGGCAAACGGCATTCAGAAGCCCTGAAGACGATGACCGAGTTGGACATCGCAACGTCGGCCAATATGGACGATATAACCCGGTGGAGGACCCGAGAGGAATTTACGCATAGATAATTAGATTAATTAATTGTGAATAACACCGATTATCATGTCTGTCGGTAATTAAGTGCGTATTTTCGGATAAGTGCGCGTGGAATGCTAATCTATTTTAATGATTTTGTTGCCAGTGTCTCATTTCCAGTTGGTATTAATTTCACTGCGCTAGCCACAGAAACAGTGGATGTCCTCGAAATGCGTGCATATGTTCAAGAGTCTATCTAGATAGAGAGATGATTGCGCAATGATGCAGAGGAGAATGATCTAACACTTCAAATCAGGGCAATTTTTATTTTTGAGGCTCCAAGTGTAAAATAAAAGATACTTTACGTGCACGATATTTCTCCCTTTCCTGAAAATTACACGAGCTTCTCGTTCAATGAGCTCTTCCCAAGCTTTTCGCGAAAACTGAGTGACTGTTTCTTTGTGTCTTTAACGCTGCCCTGACTGCTCTGCTGCGTCATCTTGGTTCATTAATGTCGATCGCCTTTGTGTCTGTGCGTTTATATCCGTCGTCACTTATAATATTCCAAAAATTTTAAGCATGCCCTGCGTCACTTCAGTGAATCTGCAACCTGTATGATTGAAGCTCGTGTTGCTTTTTTCCCAATTAGAATTCCATTTCTTAAATTTAATGTTCATAATAATTACAATCTAACTGACTAATAATAATTTTCCCCCTTCTACTCATATAGTTTTGTGGTCGCTAATGCCCTCTGTTAAATCTGCATTGATGATATCACCAAATTAGTCGGAGGTACTTGATGCATTCTATCACCTCATGCCCGTGATTTATCTACTTGTTTCAACGAGAATGTGGGTAATAATTTCATAAATGTATTGCATAAAACGTGATTTTTTCCTGTTTTTTCGTAATTATTGAATGAATTAAGACGCCGGCGACCGCAAATATAATGAGTGCTAAGCTTTGTGATAATGTTTTGCGGAGGAGCATCTCCTACCACGCGCACTTTGGGTGACCAGCATGGTACGTTCTAGGGGCTCTTCTACAAAACACCCCGCGAGTCGCCTCGAGAGCGTTTGGCGGGGGGTTTTAGGTCACCACCTGTGTAGATAGGCATTGATTACACTCGAAGAAAGGATTTTTCCACGCGTTTCTCACCTGTAAAGGACAGCACCCGTGTGTGCGAATAGGTGAAAAAGTTCGCATCGGGAAACTTCTCCCCTCTACTTGCTAATCCAATACATTCGCACTAACAACAAGGATGTCACCAGTCTGGTGCTTTGTCCCATTAAATGGGTGAGGGTTCCCACCTGACCCATTGGGCTTTATTGATGGGAGAATCCAGAATGACCTGCATAATCTCTCCCGATGGCAAATCATTCCATTACTCAGATGTTGCCCAACATTCTCAGTGTGCAAGTCACATCTTGGGCACAAAAGCGCCGTAGTTAGCCTTCCATCTGCACTTTGGATTCTTTTCGAAAATAACGACGTTCGTCCTTACGTTGTTTCCATACCACCCAAATTGTTTAAACGTTAAGCAATTTGCGAGTATTTGGACACTGACCCTAAAGCTTTCTGGTCATATGTTAGGGAAGTATAAGGAGGTAAGCAAACCGTGGCTTGCTTAAGGGATTGTAGCAATATAATTCATACTGACAGTGAGGGTAAAGCTAACATTCTAAATTTATTCTTCCAAAGCGTTTTCACGAACGATGTTGCCACCGCATATCTCCAAGAAACAATACATACTCAACCAATATAAAAAATAACAGCGGGCCAACAGGGAATTGTCGAATCGCTCAAAGAGATTAAACCCAACAAATCCCCGGGTCCCGAAAATATACCGGCTAGGGTGATAAGACATTTAGCTCCTATCATAGCCCCGTACCTCAAAGTTATATTCAACAAATCCCACATAGACTGCAAAGTCCCTAAGAAGTGGAAAACCGCGCAAATAACGCCTATTTTAAAAAGTGGTAACAGGGAGAACCCCACAATTACAGACCCATATCACTAACCTCTATCTGTTGAAAAATCTTAGAGCACATAATTGTCAGTTCAATAATGAGTCACCTTGATAACATTAACTTTTTAAGTGACAATCAACACGGATTCAGGAAAACCCGCTCCTGCGAAACCCAAATAGGATAATTTACTCATGACTTACTTTTATCGGGTGAGAGAGGTAGGCAAGTGGATGCGATGTTTTAAGATTTTCAAAAGGCATTTGATAAGGTTCCTCATGGTAACCTTATTCATAAATTAAAGCTCGTGGGTATAAATAAGGGCGCGATAAATTGGGTTGAAGACTTTCTTTCCGAGCGGTGACGGCGCTGGTTCCGACAGCGTACGAGTGATCTCGGGGGTACCTCAGGGAAGCGTAATCGGGCCGTTGTAATTCTCGATTTTTGTAAACGAGTTGAACCGAGAAGTGAAAAGTAAGATTAGGATGGTTGCTGTTGGCACATTGATCTATTTGGAGATATCTAGGGATGAGGATCGTTTATTCTAGTACAGGATCTAGATTGCATTACTAAATGGTGTTCGAAATGGGGATTGTCATTAAATCTCAACAAATGTTCGGTGGTAAATTTCTTTAATAGATCAACGGGATTTGTTTACAAATTAGCTGGAGTTTATCTAGAAGTAGTTGATGTGGTAAAATGCCAAGTTGTTACATTCACTAAAGGTCCCCAAACTTGGGGGACTCACATACTTCTTTAAGTCTGTGGGTAAGTATATAAAAAAAATGGAATTATTAGAAGCATTGTCGGCAGAATTGACTCCAAGGTTAAGGAACGTTGTGACCACGCTCTTGTAAGGCATCATTTAGGATATGCATGCAGCGTATAGGATCCGCGTGAAAAAGGACTCATTCGGGAAACTGAGAAGGTTCAGCGCCGGGCAGCCCGTTTCGTTAAAAACTCTTACGATAAAACCAAAAGCGTCAATGAAATTCTTATGATTTTGGGGTGTGAATCATTAGAAGGAAGAGGATTCAATGCTAGGTGTAACTTACTAAATAAATTCAGAACCCTATGTTTCAGCACCGAGGTCTCGCAAATTATTTGTACTCCAACATACATTGGTCGCCCTTGTTCATGCATGGAAAATTCGGGGAAAAAATGCCACAACTAGCAGACTCAAAGACTCCTTCTTTCCACGGAAAATACGGGATGGCAACTGCAGGGTTATAGATATCAAACATTCCACTTGCCACCCTCGGCGTCTAGGGAATAGTTGGGTTGCACACTCAATTGCATGCACTTTCACCAGCCTCGTGTGCTTTGTTGTCAAAACTTTTCCGCATGACCTAATTAGAATGCCATTAAACAATTTTGTACTCTAAGCAGTATCGTTTGTTATGCCTTTCATCTTTTTACAATTTCCCTTCCATCCCTCGTTTCTCTCCGTGGGGGGACTATCCCGCTACCTGCAGCGTTGGGTTACATTCCCCACTTGTGTCCTTGGGGAGGAGACCGTTTTATGCTGAATGTCCATGTGGTAGTGGCATTTCGCCTTCCTACTTTTCTAATTGCACGTTATTGGAGAAATTTCTTACTGCATCCCAAGGTTCCACACTCTGTTAGATGATAGTATATGTATTTGCATGCGCGTAGAATGAAAGGATTATTGCATGAATGTTTAAGCCACTGTGGGTTATGTTTTGCATGTATGTCTCGATTTTGCATGTGGTTATGTTCCTTTTTACGGGTGCTGACCTAACACCCCATGCTACAGGCCCTTGCGGCGGCTTGCAGGGTATTATGCGGATATATAATACAAGTACGCAAAAGTACAATAACAATACATGAGTTTTTAGCATAGCTGTGAGGAACGTAAATGGAACATTGGAGAAAATAAAGTAAGCTCAAACAATTCTATGAAATCGTGGGTGGCACGCCAAGAACAGAAGGGGGGCTAATAAACATTACATCCCTGCAGCACTATGGTGTTCACCACAGGTACATGCGCTACGACATCCAATTGTAAAGTGCTTCCATACCCATTCGAGACGTGCTTCGAGGAACAAAATGAACGATAAAATGATGAAAACATACGAGGCCACCGCGTCACCCGCTCTAGAGAACCGGCCGGAGAAATAGGTGGGCTGGCTCATACAGCTAGGAGTGCTGGGCGCCTCCGACGACGGCCATTTTGAGAGCCTGGTGCAGGAGGTCACGGAGGAAGCGGCTTCCCTCACCGGAAGAAACCGGAGAGGTGGGCGACAAAAAGGGGAGACAAGTCTCACGGGCTGCGGATGTCGATTTAATATTCTTACATTGAATGAACAAGGGCGGAGCATTTAGGCGGGTGTGTGGTGAGAGCGACGTGAGGTGCTGGCTGGACGCGGAGACGTTGGCGCAGCACCTATCAAAATCGGCTTCTGAAATTAGTGACCACCCGGCTCCATCGACAATCCCCCCGATCAACATCGAACCCCAGCCTGGAGAAGAAGCGACCTGCTGCGAGGAATCACCGCAGCCGAAGTGCGCGGTCGGCTGAGTCGGGCGAAGGACACTGCACCCGGCCCGGACGGTATCCCTTATAAGTCGTGGCGGTCAATCGATCCGGATTGCATTGCACTAGCCGCCATATTCAACAGATGCTTCCAGGTGTCAAGAGTCCCGGCATCGTGGAAGCATTCAAGGGTCTTATCCTTCACAAGGGAGGGGAGGAGGGGGACATCGGGAATTTGCGGCCAATTGCCCTTTGTCCCACCATTGCCAAAGTATTCACAGGAATACTGACGGACACAATATCGGCCTGGGCCTATAAGGGGGACAGGCTCTCCTTCCCCTGTCAGAAAGGCTTCGTCCCCGCCCCCGATGGCTGCTCTCAGCACAAATTCATTGCTCAAACAGCCATAGACACTGCAAAGGGGAAGGAGACGGGAGATACCGCTGGCGTGGCTAGACCTGGCGGATGCCTTCGGGTCGATTCCCCACCTCCAGATAATCCGCGTACTCGCGGAAATGGGGATGCCAAAGCAGCTGCTGGACCTCATCTCCGACCTGTGCACCGGGGCAACAGCTTCGGTAGTTGTGGAGCGGGGCGAATCCGATCCATTTCCCATTAGGTGCGGGGTGCGGCAGGTAGACCCCTTGTCTCCTCTGCTTTTTAACCTGGCGATGGAACCCCTGATCAGGTCGGTCCTCGTCCAGCGATCCCTCGCCGCCTATACCCTAGGACCCACATCGGTATGTCTGCTGGCATATGCCGATGATTTGCTGCTAATCGCCAGAGACTCGGGATCGCTGAGGGCACTGCTGCACACAGTCAAGCAGTCAGCGGATTGGTGTGGCTTCCGCTTCAACGCCAAGAAATGCACCTCCCTGCACCTGAACTTCAGGGGTGGACGTCACGTGTCAGAGACACGGTTTTCTCCATCCAAGGAGGTGACATGAGGCGGCTGGAGGAGGGGCAACCCTACAAATACGTGGGATCCCCTATTGGTTTCAGGGCAGGAGGCTACCTGGGTGACCTGCTGGCCAAACTTCGGAAGGATCTCGACTCGGTGAGGAGTAGCGAGCTGGCGCCTTGGCAGAAGATGGATGCTCTGCATACTTTCCTTTTGCCGAGGCTTCACTTCCCGCTGAGAATCACGGCCATTATAATTGTAGTGACGTATATTATATACTATAAAGGCGGCGGTAGGGATAAACCAACCAAATACCGACATATTTCCTCAGAATCGATCTCTTATAAAATATTGGAACACATTATTGTCACCAACACTATGAGATTTCTTGATAGTAGGAAAATACTGACCGACAACCATCACGGATTTAGAAAGAGCAGATCTTGCGAAACACAACAATGTCTCCTCATTCACGAAATACTTGGATCGGGAGAAAACAACACACAAGTCGATGCAGTATTCCTAGATTTCAAAAAAGCCTTCGATAAAGTTCCACACAATAAACTGTTGCACAAACTTAAATTCTATTGAATCAATTAGAAAATTATTAATTGGAATAGAAACTTCTTGTCAAATCGCAAACAAATAGTAGCCATCGATGGATTGTGCTCAACGGATAGAGATGTAACTTCGGGCGTCCCCCAGGGAAGTGTAATAGGGCCTCTTCTGTTCTTAATATACATTAATGACTTAAGCGCACACGTTAGTAGCAATCTGAGGCCATTTGCTGGCGACACGGTGGTATGCAGGGAAATAAGGAGCCAACTAGATCACGAGCTACTCTCTAGAGACTTAGACATAGTCTCGGAATGGTACAAGAAATGGGGATTAATGCCTAATATTGACAAATCCGCAGCTTTTAATTTTGGAACAAAGGAAGTGGGGAACAGGGCTTAAACTACGAAATAGAGGGTTCAGGACCAACTACAGCAAGTCAAGTTAATTATTTGGGGGTTGTTCTAATACCTTGCCTTTCGTGGGGAGTACATATCAGGACAATATGCGGATCCGCTTTAAAGAAACTCGGCTTCATAAAACGGGTGGTGGGGAAATGTAATGAAAAAGTTAAAGAGATGTGTTATTTTTCTCTAGCTAACCTCATTTGGAATATTCCGTAAGTATTTGGGATCCTTGAGAGAAAATTTGGCAAAAAGAATTAGATAAAGTCCAGAGAAAATCCGCTAGATTCGTTAAAAATTGTTATGATAAGAACACAAGTGTGACAGGTCTCGTAGGGGATTTATGCTGGGAGCCACTTGAAGTGCGAAGAGAATAAGCGAGACTTAGACTTTTAGAAAGGTTCAGAACATAGGAGTTTAACGATGACACTAAAGGAATTATAATGGCCCCAAACTACTTCCGATCGGACCACAGAGATAACATAGGGAGATAGATTCCAGTACGGATAGATACAACTACTCCTTCTTTCCCCGAGCAATTAGAAACCATAATATTAAGAAACCGAAGTCACTCTAGAAATGTTAAAAACACTGAATTGAGACTTCGGAAAAAAATAAACATTTTAAAGATATTAGGCATATTTGTAGGTGCACGTGTATGTCAGTCGGTAGTTTGAGTGCTTGCATGTGTGTGGGGTGTAAATGTACTTGCTTGAATGTATACCATGTTTTGCTCGTGGATCGTATAACTTTGTGGCTTTTGCATGCGGCTTTCTTCTTAATTACGGGTCGTGCCTTAACACCCCCCCCCCCTAATACGGCCTTGCGGCGGCTTGCGGTGTATTCAGAAGACGTAAATGTATATTTGTGCATATGGAATGTTATATGTGTGTAGTGTAGAATGAAGTATACACATTTTCAGTCTAATGTGTATTCGATAAAAGTTTCTCCCATTGGCTCCAGTAATGCCTCAGCTGAAAACGTCGCAATTACCTGTAGAAACGCGTCCAGCTACACTATGCGCTAATATATTGCTATTATATGAATACATGCGAGTTTTCAATACGGATATACAGCAAGAATACGAGAGTTATGGTTTATGGATTCACCAAATAGCAACATTAATGAGATCCTCGCCAAATAGGAAAGCTTAGCAAAGAAACAGAAGCAGGAAGGAATGAGATAGAGCTGGTGAAGCAGTTCATGAATTTGGGTTGTATTTTAGAGCAAAAGTAATACAAGGGGGACATAAGGAAAAGAAATACATTAGGGCAAGAGGCATTTGCTTGGAGAATAAAATTGATAATGAGATGATGAAAAGAATAGCAAGGACTTTATGAGAAGCGTTCGCGCTCAATTGATGCGTCTTTGAAGGCAAGAGGACGAGAGTGTGTATTAGAGGCGTTGTTGAAAGATGGGTGCGGTGGGAAATGGAGTAGTAGTAGTTTTGAGGGGAGGCGACCGACAGCTGAGGTCATTTGCGCCATAGGGGATGGACAGGAAAGGATGAAGGGTGGAGAGAAACCCGGCGTCGGCATTAGCCTACTCTTTACGAAAGGCGCCAAGGGGTCCGCAGTTTAACGTCCCATCCGACGGACGGCGTACTCACTCAAAGTGCCCTCCACAAAGCACCTCAAGTAGGGATCGAGATACCTCTGAAAAATATTCAACACCGCCGGGATTTGGAAATGGAGAAAATAAGTTAGATAGAGAGGAAGATAAACGCCGAGGTTTTTAATAGGGTGGGCGAGGAGAGAAAGTATCCGGAGAAGTCCGAAAAAGGCAGAGAAAGTGGGTGGAGGTAATGTTGAGAGGCAAGTGTCACGTTGAAGGGCGCGATAGAAGGGAGAACCTTAGGTGAGCGGGTAGAGGAAGAAAAGACTGGCCTTTTGAGGCAGCATGAGGACAAGCAAAAGTGATGCGAAGTGCTCTTTTCGGCCTGGTAAATAAAAATAGCATGTATGCATAAAAAATCCTTAAGCGAACGTACACATAAGCACACACATTATTATATATAGCTTGTATGAATGGATTTTCAAGAGTAAAACTTTCTATTTTGCTTTCTGAATTAAAAAAGTTGACCCTTAGGTTTGATTTGGTTATGATTTTGTGTTGTGAGATAGAGGGAAAATTACATGATTCTGTTATTTACCCTTCCTTTCTTATGTATCCTGGTGAAACCTTAGGACACCTGTGTCTGTTTGCAACCTCGAGGGAATTATTATGGTCCAAATTATACTGGCCACACCGAGTCAGAATAGGAGACGCGGGCACCGTAGAGGATTCAAGTAATCGTTCTTCTCATGTACGATACGCAATCATAAAAATATCGAATCCAAGCCCCCGAATACATTCACTGATAGACCAAAATATGATTTAGTCAAAATATCAATAGTTCCAGTATGTATGTAGACATGAAAGTGTGTAGGTGGAGAAGAGTTTATGCATTTGAGCATTCCCGACGAGGTCCGCCGGGAAATGATCCAGCCATGCAATATTTCCAGAAAATAGCCTATCTAGAACAACGAGGCCTTGGCCTTCGTCGAAGCACTATCTTTGGGACCTCTAACACTTATCCCAGCGTCTTTCCTGCTTTTCAAAACAATCGGCAGAGTCCTTTTTCGGGAGGTCATCAGCACTCTTCAATCTCGTCTACGTCAAGAAGTTCGTGCTGCAATTGCAGGGGACGAGCTCCAAGCCACAAACGATTACCCAGGTTTTTTTAAAAAGGTCATAAAAGGAGATGAGTCATGAATCTACGATTATGACCCTGAAACAGTTTTTCACTAATACTTTTCACTTCTCGGTTCAACTCGTTTACAAAAATCGAGAATTACAACGGCCCGATTACACTTCCCTGAGGTACCCCCGAGATCACTCGTACGCTGTCGGAACTAGCGCCGACACCGCTCGGAAAGAAAGTCTTCAACCCAATTTATCGCGCCCCTATTTATACCCACGAGCCTTAATTTATGAATAAGGTTACCATGAGGAACCTTATCAAATGCCTTTTGAAAATCTTAAAACATCGCATCCACTTGCCTACCTCTCTCACCCGGTAAAAGTAAGTCATGAGTAAATAATCCTATTTGGGTTTCGCAGGAGCGGGTTTTCCTGAATCCGCGTTGATTGTTCCGGTTTGGTAGGTGGTAGTAGAGTTCACCCAGTACCAAGCCCAACGGCGAGTGAAATGAGGAGAGGAGGGGCAGTTCCTTTCCTTGTGTCGGATATGGTTTCCCAGGAAGATCTGGTCACTGAAAATCACCCAGCTTGGATTGAGCTGATGGTGCCCAGAGAGGCTTTTCTCGGGGATCGTACCCGGGACCTCTGGGCTATAGTCCAACGCTGTACCCCCTGGACTACCTCGCCCTCTGTCCCTATATATATAACATCATGCAGGAAAGGAACAGTGCGTTTCATGTCACGCATAGCCAGAAGAAAGAGATGAGCCACATTGGCCAAATACACACTCAAACAAAAAATCCCGCCATACGGCGAACAAATATTCATTCACATGGAAATGGATATAAGGAAAACGGATAGGATCACATCAGCAAGGTTAAGAGCATGCCGCCCGGCAAGTGGAAAGATCCGGTGTTCGAGTCCCGGTCAAGGAAATATTTTTACTCTTGTGATCCGTTCGATTCCGCCTTCCCACCTCTATTGTGCTCGTCCTTTATATGTGTTTCTAACCGTTTTCCTTACATCTTTTTCCATGTGAATGAATATTTGTTCGCCGTATGGCGGGACTTTGTGTTTGAGTGTGTATTTGGCCAATGTGGCTCATCTCTTTCTTCTGGCTATGCGTGCCATGAAACGCACTGTTCCTTTCCTGTATGATGTTGTATGAATTCCCACCCCCCTATCCTTTCCTCTTGTGTGTTGTCTATTTCTCCTTTGGTGGGTGAAACAGCCCCCTGACGCCATGTCTTGGCGAAAGAATCGGGGCGCTAGGCGACACATTACACCCACGGATCTCAGAGTAAATCACGTTTCCTCGATAGCTCAAATGGTTAAGAGCATCAGCCCGGCAAGTGGAAAGATCCAGTGTTCGAGTCCCGGTCAAGGAAATTCTCTTGTAACCCGTTCGATTCGGCCCTCCTCACCTCTATTGTGTTCGTCCTTTATGTGTTCCTATCCGTTTTCCTTATATCTATTTCCATGTGAATGTATATTTGTTCGTCGTATGGCGGGATTTTGTGTTGGAGTGTATATGTGTGTATGTATATATATATATATATATATATATATATATATATATATATATATATATATATACGCGCGTCTATTATATATACATGTACAGTATATATGCGTAATTGTGTGTGTGTAAATATATATATATATATATATACACACACAATTACGCATATATACTGTACATGTATATATAATAGACGCGTGTTTGATTGAATATTTTTACTGGAAGTGGTGGTGTGTGATTATCTTGAAACTGAACATTGATTGTTGTTATTTAAATTTAAATAAGACGTATTCTAGAAGGAAATGGCGAACGATTTGGATCATCAAGTAATAGAAAGTTTTGAGATTGACATGACCACCTTTTTCGAATCAGTGCTTTTTTCCTGGTTATGAGGTTGCGTTCCCTGTGCATTTTATGCATGCAGCGAGAAAACTGCCACCCCTGCTGAGTCATTATTCACCAGTCGGGTAAAATACATTGTGGTGAAATGATAGGTTTCAGAACTAATCCACATTTAATCATTTATTAAAACCTTTATTTTCGTATACCAATCCTTCTGACGAAGTTTCATCGTTGACTCGCGTTTACATAACGATGGTCCGGCGGCGGATAATCACCGACGTATTCCATGTTCCCCACATGGTGTGGCGTAGATGCCCACGACACCTACCGCATGCTCTGCGAGCCGCCCCGAAGGGCGTGTGGCAGGGGAATGCAGACGTGGATGCAGATGACGTAATTTAATATGAAGCATTGTCCCTTGAAGCAAACAGGAAGCCCGTCCGATATTAATGGTGCCATTGACACCTGTTGGTACGCGTCACTAGAGTGAGAGACTTCCATCTTTGGGCCTTGGCTCCTCCCCGTGGCTGCTCCGCCTCCTGGGATTGGAGCAAAGCGAGATGGAAGCTTAGAGGGAGTCGGCGGCCTAGCGCTACGAAATATAGGAAGAGTTGGGAGAGGCACAAACCCACGCGAAAAGTTTCTCTTTCTCTGAAAAACGGCGCTCAGCCCTTTCGTTTCAATAATAATTTCACCATTCACCCAATGCCAATTGTACATCTTTATGAAGACAATCACCACATTTGAAAAATCCCTAATTACTTTGGATGACGTGACCATTTATTCAAGATTGGAGAGAGAGTCTGTGGAATGAGTAGTCTAAAGATGCCGTTTCTCCCGAGCACAAGCAGAGAGAGCAACAGCTTCTTCTCATATCAACTGTTGATTAAATAATACCATCATTAGGCCTACATGTATGTTTGTAGCTATACGTGTGCGTATATATGCGTGTTCATATTTTAGTATATGAATATGCATGTTTGCAGCTGTTTGTGTACTCGTGCATAGTGCGTGAGTTTGTTTGTTCGTGTCATCCATGATAATTCAAGGATCTATACCCCCCGACCACATACCTTCCCCGTGGCTTTCAGGGTATTATGTAGATGAAGATGTATGTGACATAAGCTCTAAAGAATTTCGGGCTATTGCCTATAAAGCCTTCAATCTGTAGAAGGGGCATAAATGAGATGACTCCACTCAGTAATATCATAAAAATTAATCGTAAGGATTGAGTAATGGTGTCTTTCGAAGTAAGGTTGACATGCTATTAAAACAGCGATAGCTTCTTGGCCAAAATATTCAGCTTGTGAAAGAAAGTCGTTTGTCCCCATGGATCCCGGCTACGACTCCATTCTAGGACAATGTTTTATGTCCTCAATCAATTTTCAATTCAAAGGTGAAATATATATATATATATATATATATATATATATATATATATATATATATATATATATGTATATATATATGCATATATTTATATATATACATATATATAAGGTATGCGTATATAAGGTAGGTTTTTGGATGGACACCACTACCAAACAAACATTTTATTTCTCCTAACAAAACACAAAATCCATCATCCTACTCGATATCAGGTCCCTCTTCATCTCTGAGTACTTTCTTCATCCCGTCCAACATCCCATCCTGTTCCTTCCCTCTCCTCTTTTGCCCAACATTCTCCCCTCTATCACGGTCTTCAACATCCCACTGCCGGTCAACACCCCCTTCATCCACTTTTCCTGCCTCCATGGGATTTCTCCCAACAAACCCCTCTCTTCGCCCACCATACCAAGTACTTCCTCATTTGTTTTCTTCTCTGTCCATTTCACCTTCTCCAGTATTCTCCACACCCCCATTTCAAAAGCCTCCAGTCTACGTCTATCCTCCTGCTTCAATGACCACGTTTCCGCGCCGTACATAGCTACGCTCCATATCAAAGTTTTTACGGGTCTTTTCTTAACATCCTTACTCAAAGTCCCTGTCATCAACTCCCTCCTCCTTGTGAAAGCTTCTTTGCCTAGCGCAATTCTTCTCCTTACGTCCCCACTACTTTGACCGTGTTGGTCCAAAATACTACCGAGATACGTAAACTGTTCTACCTGCCCTATTTTTTGCCCTCCTATTTTAATGTTTAGCTTAGCCTTTTTCTTTCTAGAAAATCGCATAAACTTCGTTTTATTAATATTGATTTTCATCCCATACCGGTCTTTTCTTAACATCCTTACTCAAAGTCCCTGTCATCAACTCCCTCCTCCTTGTGAAAGCTTCTTTGCCTAGCGCAATTCTTCTCCTTACGTCCCCACTACTTTGACCGTGTTGGTCCAAAATACTACCGAGATACGTAAACTGTTCTACCTGCCCTATTTTTTGCCCTCCTATTTTAATGTTTAGCTTAGCCTTTTTCTTTCTAGAAAATCGCATAAACTTCGTTTTATTAATATTGATTTTCATCCCATACCTGTCGCACTGAATTTCCAATTCACTAAGCAATGCTTGCAATCCCTTGGCTGACTGACAAACTAAAGCTTGGTCATCAGCAAACCTAACTGATTTTACGAATTCCCCGCCCACTTTCATTCCTACCTCCAGTTCTTCCCATGCCTCTTTGATCATTTCCTCTGCATACAGGTTGAACAGCAACGGTGATAATGGGCAACCCTGCCTTACACCCCTTCCTAACACTGCCCATCCGGATTCCCGGGTTCCCCACTCGCACTTGAGCAGTCTGAGACATGTACAGGATTGCGGATTAGCCTCCTTTCCCTCCAATCTATTCCTATTTTCTTCAATATACTCATTAGTTTTTCCCAGTTCACTCTATCAAAAGCTTTTTCGAAATATAAGAAACAGGCAAATACCTCATGGCTGTGTTCTATATTCCTCTCGATTAATAATCTCATTACTGCAATGGTATTACGCGTACCTCTCCCCTTCCTAAACCCAAACTGGTCATCCCCTAAGTAATCATTTGCCCTACTCTATATCCTTCTGTTTATGATCCTGAGAACAACTTTAGCTTCGTGGGATATCAAACTTATCGTCCTGTAGTCCTCACATGATGTAGCTTTTACCTTTTTCGGAATCGGAACCAAAACTGATCTCACAAAGTCTTCCGGCCAGATTCCTTCCTCATAAATACTACGGATCAGCCCATTATTGAAGTGTATGTATAAATTAATTATGCTGTACACTCATGCAAAAACCCTTTCCACTTACACGAATGCTAATACATAAATACATACACTGTCAACTAACAAAAGATTGAACCTTAGAATGTTGAAAAAATTTATCCAATAATTTCAATGCAAACAGTCGTTTTAAGAATACGACAACTTTCACTGGAGTTTTCTCAAGATTAGACCCTCGGAAGATTATTGCACGTAGTTACGTGCATTTTCGAACGTAGTGTGTGTTAAAAAACTCTCTAATCGTCTTTTGTTGTATTTTCAAGCTTTTTCCCTTCCACCCCTCGTCGCTATCGGCTAGGGCAATGCCTCACGTGGTACACTGCAATCAGGAAGGAAACCCTCTACCCGTGCCGTCAGGGTTGCGAACATATACATCTACACAATACCCCGCAAGGGCATGTGGCGGGTGGTGTCAGGTCACCACCCGTCAAAGAGAATTAAACCACATTCGCATTAACAAATACATGAAAATTCAAACCCATGAAGACATATATATGCAAGCAAAACCCATTTCACCCTACGCACATGCAAATACATATACTAGCAACTAACATTTGGCGGCACCAACGGATATACCTAATGTCTACGCAGCGTTTAATTTGGTCCTCGCCTGCAATAAGAATACCTTTGCTGTTGCTGAAATGACTTTGATTTCTAGCCGATATGATTCCTGAGTGTCCGGGGAAAGAAACTAACGCGACTGGAGTCAATCTCCCTTAACTTATCTTCGTGGTCTAACTTAGCTAAATTGAGTGGGGTCATAATAATTCCATTTGTGCCATTGCTAAACTCGTGTGATCTGAGACTTGCTGAAAGTCTAAGTTTCGCTTGTTCTCTTCGCATCTCCCACAGTTTCCAGCCCAATTCCTTTAAGAGACCTGTCACAGCCCTCTTCTTATTGCAACAAATTTGGACGAATTTTACGGATTTTCTCTGAATTTTATCCGAGGCTTTCGGGTTATCTTATTCATTTAGAATTCGACACAATTGTAAAACAGCGGATCGATAAATAGCCCCTTTTCTTTCCAGTTCCTCATAACTTGACTTAAAATGGGGGTCGTATAACGTGTAAGGGTTCAATTTTACTCCCCCCGATGGAGAGAGTAAAATCATAGAATTTCTGTGGTGGGTAAAATTAACCCTTGTTTAAAACCATGTTTTCCGTTTGCATTTATATATTTTTGCACCACCATGCACATGTTTTCGAGTAATTTAAGCGAATGTTTTTTCTCTTTCCCTCACACTTTAAATACCCGTTCTTCCTACTCTTTCCACCTGGCGTGTGCACCCCCTGCCACATACTTTTTTGGAGGATGGCGGTGCACATTGTCTTCACGGGTACTCCGGTAACAGGAGCGACGCGAAGCAGGAGAAGGAGCGACGTTTTCCCATGCCTCCTCCCGAGAAACGAATCCCTCATCGTCGGCCGACCTCCCACCCGAAGGGAGCAACCTCTCCAAACCCACGCCACCCCGCACCGGGCGCCCACCATCGCGATAAATCCCAGGCCGCGCCCCCCCTTCTCCGGCCCCACTCCACCCATGCTTGACAGGACGCCCACTCCTCCGCCCACACCCCGTCCTTCGGCGGCCCCTTGTGGAGTGCCAAGGCCGGGGAGGCAGCAGGAGAGCCCAAAAAGGGCGGCCGGGTGGGCGGGCGGCGAGGGCTTGCGAGCGGGGGCTTGCGAGCAAGGGCTTTGCGGGCGAGGGGAGGGTCGAAGGGAAAGGACGAGGGGAAGGGTGGGAAGATGTGTGAGGGGGGAAGGATACCATTCCACCAAACGGGTTCTCCTCCGCGAGCTTGGTCACTCAAAAGTTTCTAGCTCGGTTTGGCAACGCAGCGTAGCGCTCAAACACTGAATAAAGAAACCGTGGATTTAAATGAGGTAAAAATGCTGAAGTCACGACCGTCCCAACGACGAAGAGGGCGGGGGATGGAAGGGCGGGAAAGGTAACGAAAGGATGAGGCGCGGGCAAAATGCCTTTATTGGGGCGCGCGCGCGAGAGAAAGAGAGAGAGAGAGAGAGAGAGAGAGCGGCGAGCGACGACGTCTCCATCTATCGGGGTATCGGTAAATGCGGGAATGCGGTGAAGATGAGCCCTCGGCGGAGAGCAGGTAAGTTGCCCGTGGAGGAACGGGCGGGAGGGACGGAGGCGGGTGGAGGGAAGGAGTTGAGAAACGGGGTGGGTGGGTGTCAAACGGCCGGCCCGACGAGTGGGTGGGGGACGGGAGAGGAGGAGCCCGCTCTGAGGTCATTCAATTGACACGGGGACGGCGTGAATCCCATGCAAGCCGATGCATCGACGGCGTCAAATGCATTTCCGCCCGTGGGCACCTGCGAGGAGGTTCCTTAACACGCCAGCGGTGGCGCCCGGCCGACGACCGCGACTCTGCACGCTGCCCTTCGCGTCGTCGGTAGGCATGTCGTGAGACTTCGTCAACAAAGAATTGTGCCAAGGAACCAAACAGGGGAACGCAGAATTTTGAAACGTGAATTTTGCGCCCACGTCAAGAATTATGCATTATGAAATGTTTGAAGTGGTCAAATCGTTATCATTTTGCAGCATATACTATGTACGGAAAACCTCAGTTAACTTGTGGAATCCATGGTAGTAAATGGCCCCGAATAATATTTTAAGACATAAACTGAATCAAAAAGAAGCGAACACAAACTGATAGGTCCAAATATTCGTTCAAGTCGCGCCACGCAGCCACACAAAAATCGAGCCCAAGCACCCGAATATTTTTTTTTAAAAAGCAAAATTCATTCGAGCACAACCATTATTTCAAGATGTATAGAAAAATATTCTGAAATAATGTATGAACTCATTTGTGAAAGAATAGCTGATGGCCTTGTCCTCATTGCTGATTACTGGATATTCTATAGCTGTAGACATACCCCAATTGGTATAATTGTATAGAGTTAGTTTTACTTCTCCGTCATAGTGGGTCTGTACGGGGCTGGGGTTCAAACACACCGGTGGAGATTTTTCAAGTTTACGCCAATGACCATTTTGGCGCCATGTGGCCAGTTCTTGAAGTACCCCGTCCCCATGAGGGGTCGCTCAACTCCAGCGAGGGCACTATGGCGCCTATCATTCGGAGCGGTAACAACAATGCGGTTAACACCAAATCCGGTTCTCACTCAGCAGTTACTTAACTTCCCAGTTCCTACTTGACCTGAACCTATAAACCTGCCCTTCTACATCTACTCAATAGCCCGCAAGCCGTCGCAAGGGCGTGTGGCGGGGGGTATTTGGTCACCATATATAAGCCCTTCCCTTTAGATGGAAGTAACCTCTGCTTTCAGCCGCCCTCCGAAATAGACAAACATATAGATGAGTATAAATTGAGTAGCTTCCGGAGCGATTTGGTGGAAGTCGAACATAATGAATAACTGATCGTAGCACTTTTCCACTCGATAGCATTTTTTTATATTTTACGACCTGATGATGACGATCGAAACCTGGTCGTAAAATATAAAAAAATGTATCTAGTGGAAAAGTGCTGCGATCAGTTATTCATTAAATCAGTATAGTTATACCTCCTAGGGTACACACCTCATCTGGAGGATAGACTGATCTTTAATCTACAGCGACTTCACATTTAAACAAAAGTATCCCACGAACCAGAGGATATTATCGAAAGAGTAATGAAAGAACTCACGCTCGAAATTGTGCCTTTCTTATAACACAACGTCTTGGCATTTCTCGGCACTCATAATGTCCTGCGATAAACACGGATTCAGAGAGAGAGATCTCGTGAAACCTAGTTCGGGATTTTATATACGACCTCCTACAATCGGGGGAAGGAATTTAAACACGGTTGCAATCACCTTGGTTTTGAAATACGCTTTTGATTAAGTCCCATACGTTAAATTAACATGCAGGTTGCGAGGGTACGGAAGGAATGACAATGCAATGAAACGGATTCAGAGTTCCTTACCGACTGCAAAGAAAAAGTAGCAATAGATGGCTCAAGCTCTAATGATACGAAAGAAAAATCAGGCGATCCTCATAGTAGCGTTATAGGCATATAACGCTAATCTTTTGTTGATTGTGTTGTATTTTCAAATTGTGCGAGGGAAGTGCGAATACTTGAATATGTCTGTGACGGTGTCTTTCGCTTTTTTCCCAGTTGTAAAATACCAATATTATTAGGTGTCATGATGCAAGTACCTATGTCTTGCCTGCTATCTTAGAGAATGAGCTAATGGCAGAGAGATACCCAGTGAAGGTCACGTACCACCTATCGCAAAGATGGATGACATTAGAATAACGCACAAAGGGATCACGAAACAACTCCTACGCATAAAAAGCAATTAATCACCCGGACCGGAAGGATATTCTCGCAAGGGTACCGAAAGGGCTCGCAATTGAACATTAATTATTCTCATCTACGTCATATTCTCTTTCTATATGTAACCTTGCTGGTATAATTTCTTAACCATACAGTTCCTCTCTAAATTCATTCCATTTCTCTTGCATATTTCCATCTATATCTACATCTACATAAAACCCCGCAGGCCGCCGCAAGGGCTTGTGGCGGGGGGTGTCAGGCCACCACACTTAAAAGACAACAAAACCACAAGCAAAATCAACACATCCATGCAAACCTATTCCTACAGTGGCGTATACAAATCATTCATGCAATCACCATTTCAACTTACACGTAGGCAAATACATATACTATCAACTAAGAAACAATTGCACCTTAGAATATTGTAAACATTTATTTAAAAACGTGCAAGCTAGAATTTGAAAAGTAAGAAGGCATTTTCTAGTTCAACTAATATTTTTTCTGACTTATCTTTGATTTTTTTAACGATATTCTCTTCCTACTCCCTGGCAGGATTGTAACCTTGCCGCACAACGCACCAATTTCAACCTTTCTTCGTGGACAGTCCATATCCCCGCGCCGCGTCTTCCAACATGTACAGGTATATTTTGCTCTATTTGTTACCCGTCTCAGTTTGTTATTAAACTCTTTATACGACCATCTACCTAGCTCTGTATTTATATTCTTCAATTTCCTTCACTCTTCTATCTTTCTAATCATATCGTCCTTAATCCATTGTTTTCTTGTCATTTCCCTGCTTCCTGTTCCTATAGTTTTTTGCGGCTTTCCATATCCCTTTTTGATATTCTCCCATTTTTCTTCTGTAGTACCCAGCTCCCTTCCTTCATGCAAGATTTTCTCTACAGCCTGCTGAAACTCCCTTCTTGTCAATCCATTTTATGCTTCTACATTCCATTTTCTAACTCGCCGCCCCCGCCTTATCTTTTTGAAACGCACGCTACATTTCATAACAACTAATTTGTGGTCAGAGTCCGCTTCTGCTCCCGGAAAGCTGTGGGAATTTATCACATCTACATCTACATAATACCCCGCCAGCCGCCGCAAGGGCGTGTGGCGGGGGGTGTTAGGTCACCAACCGTAAAAAAGAAAAATACCACATGCAAAAAAACAACACGGAAAATTACACCCACAGCAGCGCACACACTCATGCATAAATCCCTTCATCCAATACTCATGCAAACACATATACCGCAAAACAACTAAAAAACTGCACCCCATGATGCAGCACGAAAGCCATCCTACAACACGGAAGCCAGGACACAACAAGCAAGAAATTGAAACATCACTACCACATGAAAATGCACCACGAAACACTCTACCCCCAAAGAGTCTCTAAAAGGCAGGGAATGCGACCCAACGTTGCAGGTAGCAGGAATTTGCCCCCGCGGAGAGGGACGAGGGATTGAAAGGGAAACTTAAAAACAGATGAACAGAACATGAATGAGGTCATTCGGAAAGAATGGGTTATTATAACAAAACACATAAGGTTAGTGGAAGAGCATGCATTTAAGTAGAACTAATTATTTTTTAGACGCTGAGGGTGGCAAGTGGAATTTTTGCTATCTATAACCCTGCAGTCGCTATCCCGTATTGTCCGTGGGAAGAAGGAGTCCTTGAGTCGGCTAGTTCTGGCATATATTTCCCGAATTTTATATGCATGATCCAAGCGACCAATGTATGTAGGAGTACGAATAATTTGCGAGACCTCGGTGCTGAAACATGCGGGTCTGAATTTATTTAATAATTTCAATCTTGCATTGAGTCGTCTCTCTTCCAATGATTCCCACCCCAAATCCATGAGCATTTCGGTGACGCTTTGCGTTTTATCGTAGGAATTTTTTACAAAACGGGCTGCCCGGCGTTGAACCTTCTCAATTTCCCGAATGAGACCTTTTTCACTCGGATCCCACACGCTGCATGCGTATTCTAAATGAGGCCTTACAAGAGCGTGGTAACAACGTTCCTTGACCTTCGAGTCACTTTTGCCGACAATGCGTGTAATGAATCCCAATTTTTTTTATGCTTGACCGCAGACTTTACGTATGTGAGTCCCCAAGTTAAGTCTTTTGTGAATGTGACACCTAGGTATTTTACCGTATCAACTACTGCTAGGTCACCTCCAGCTAATTTGTAAGCAAATCCCGTTGATCTTTTAAAGAAATTTACCACTGAACATTTATTATAATTTAGAGTCAATCCCCAGTTAGAACACCATTTAGTAATGCAATCTAAATCCTGCTCTAGAATAAAACGATCCTCATCCCCAGATATCTCCCGATAGATCACCGTGTCATCCGCGAACATCCTAATTTTACTTTTCACTTCTCGGTTCAAATCGTTAACAAAAATCAAGAAAAGCAACGGCCCGATCACACTTCCCTGAGGTACCCCCGACGTGACTCGAACGCTGTCGGAACTAGCGCCCTCAAGGACTACCCTCTGTTCCCGCTCTGAAAGAAAATCTTTAACCCAACTTATGGCGCCCTTGTTTATACCCGCGACCTTTAATTTATGAATGAGTTTACCATCACACTGTTCCTAAACCTCAGTCTAACCAGGATATAATCTAGCTGATACCTTTCTGAGTCGCCTGGCATTTGCCATGTATACCTGCATCTTTTGTGGTGTCTAAACCAAGTGTTGGTGATGACTAACCCGTCTCCTGCAGAACTCAACTGCTTTCTCCCCGCGGTCATTCCTCGTGCCTAAACCGTAGTCCCCCACCTCATCACCATCTCTTCCTTCGCCTACCGTAGCATTCCAATTCGCCATTTCGTCCTTTAACTGGTCGTATACCAGCCCATATAACTCCCATCTCTAAAGGCGGTGATAGGGATAAACCATCCAAATACCGACATACTACCTTGATCAAAAAGTTCCCGGAATAACCACCGTGTGGCGCTCCCATCGTTCCGATTTGAGTTCTGTTTTTTTTGTTAAATTGGTACATCTGTTGTTGATATTCCCTTTAAATCTTAGTGTCATAACTTGACATTTGCAAAAGTTACGTAGCCAAGAGTACATCTATCTCTGTGCGTGTTGGCGATTTTTTACAATTGCAGAAATGGATTTAAATTTGCAACAACGAACTTGTATTAAATTTTGCGTAAAAAATGGATTTAGTGGCGCACGGACGTTGGAAATGTTGGAAAAGTGTTTCGGCAACGATTCTCCCAAAAAAACGGTCGTTTACCAGTGGCACGAGCGGTTCAGAAGTGGTCGTGAGTCAATCGAAGATGATGAACGCAGTGGCAGACCATCGACATCGAAAGTCGGTGAAAAAATTGATAAAGTAAAAGAAATGTTGGTCAATAACCGCAAATTAACCATCAGAGAAATAGCGGAGGACTTGAACATTGCCTATGGATCCGCCCAAGACATTGTGGTTAATGATTTGGGTTTCCGTCGTGTAGCAGCAAAAAGACCTCAATTTCATGCAAAAAAGAGACCGTGTTGACGTCGCAAAAGACATGATTTGCGAGGCTGAATCCGATCCCACATTCATCAAAAGGATCATTACTGGAGACGAGACGTGGGTTTATGAGTACGACACGCAATCCAGACATCAGGCAAGTGAATGGCGTTCACCAAATGAGCCGAGACCAAAAAAACCACGTCGTTTTCAGTCAAAAAAGAAGGCAATGCTGACGGTTTTCATGGATTACAACGGTGTAGTGCATCATGAATTTTTGCCAGAAGGCCAGACAGTAAACAAAGAGTATTATTTGGGCGTTATGAGACGTTTGCGTGAAGCAATTCGCCGAAAGAGACCAGAAATGTGGGCAGAAAACTCGTGGATTTTGCACCATGATAACGCACCGTCGCACAGTGCTATCATTATTCGTAATTTTTTGACGAAAAATGCAACAAATACCATCCAACAGCCACCGAATTCACCTGATTTGGCTCCCTGTGACTTCTTTCTGTTCAATCGAGTTAAAAAACCATTACGGGGAACGCGTTTTAGCAGCCGAGAGGAAGTAATGGAAAAATCGCAGGAAGCACTGATGGACATACCGAAAACCGACCGTAACTTTTGCAAATGTCAAGTTATGACACTAAGATTTAAAGGGAATATCAACAACAGATGTACCAATTTAACAAAAAAAACAGAACTCAAATCGGAACGATGGGAGCGCCACACGGTGGTTATTCCGGGAACTTTTTGATCAAGGTAGTATTTCCTCAGCATCGATATCTTATAAAATATTGGAACACATTATTGTCACCAACACTATGAGATTTCTTGATAGTAGGAAAATACTGACCGACAACCATCACGGATTTAGAAAGAGCAGATCTTGCGAAACACAACAATGTCTCCTCATTCACGAAATACTTGGATCGGGAGAAAACAACACACAAGTCGATGCAGTATTCCTAGATTTCAAAAAAGTCTTCGATAGAGTTCCACCCCAGAACTGTTGCACAAACTTAAATGCTATTGAATCAATTAGAAAATTATTAATTGGAATAGAAACTTCTTGTCAAATCGCAAACAAATTGTAGTCATCGATGGGTTGTGCTCAACGGATGGAGATGTAACTTCGGGCGTCCCCCAGGGAAGTGTAATAGGGCCTCTTCTGTTCTTAATATACATTAATGACTTAAGCGCACACGTTAGTAACAATCTGAGACCATTTGCTGGCGACATGGTGGTATGCAGGGAGGATCCAGCTAGATCGCGAGCTACTCTTTAGAGACTTGGACATAATCTCGGAATGGTGCAAGAAATGGGGATTAATTCTTAATATAGACAAGTTTTGAAATTTTGGAACAAAGGAAGTGGGGAACAGGACATAAACTACGAAATAGAGGGTTCAGGGCCAACTACAGCAAATCAAGTTAATTATTTGGGGGTTGTTCTAACACTTTGCCTTTCGTGGGGAGTACATATCAGGACAATATGCGGATCCGCTTTAAAGAAACTCGGCTTCATAAAACGGGTGGTGGGGAAATGTAATGAAAAAGTTAAAGAGATGTGTTATTTTGCTCTAGCTAGACCTCATTTGGAATATTCCGTAAGTATTTGGGATCCTTGGGAGAAAATTTGGCAAAAAGAATTAGATAAAGTCCAGAGGAAATCCGCTAGATTCGTTAAAAATTGTTATGATAAGAACAAAAGTGTGACAGTTCTCTTAGGGGATTTAGGCTGGGAGCCACTTGAAGTGCGAAGAGAATAACCGAGACTTAGACTTTTAGAAAGGTTCAGAACATAGGAGTTTAACGATGACACTAAAGGAATTATAATGGCCCCAAACTACTTCCGATCGGACCACAGAGATAACATAGGGAGATAGATTCCAGTACGGATAGATACAAATACTCCTTCTTTCCCCGAGCAATTGGAAACCATAATATTAAGAAACCGAGGTCACTCTAGAAATGTTAAAAACACTGAATTGAGATTCGGAAAAAAAATAAACATTGTAAAGATATTAGGCATATTTGTAGGTGCACGTGTATGTCAGTCGGTAGTTTGAGTGCTTGCATGTGTGTGGGGTGTAACTGTACTTGGTTGAATTTATGCCATGTTTTGAATGTGGGTAGTATAAATTTGTGGCTTTTACATGCGGCTTTTTTTCTTTCTTAATTACGGGTGGTTCTAACACCCCCCGCCACACGCCCTTGTGGCGGCTTGCGAGGCATTCAGTAGATGTAAGAGAGATGTATATGATACCCTATTGACCTCTTTCTCCATACTATTGCCTGGTGGCCGCTTTTACGTCTAATAATTGTATTTAATCTGTCGCGTGCTCTATGTCGACTACGTTTCTACCTACCATTTTCTCATAGTGGTAAGCTCCCCTCGCTGGTTCTCTCATCCTTCGCTGTATATTACTCTATAGGTATTACTCCAGTAATTCCCTTCATCCTTCCGTATCACCTCATACAGTCCTAAAGCATCTACATACGTACCTGAATACGTACATGATGACGCCCGCTGAATCCTTGCCTCTCCCGCAGCCGGGCACGACACACGGCCGATTGGGCCGAGTCCCGTAGTTGCCAGGACTCATTTTCTCTATACTGTCTATCTTTGCATTCTTGGGATGAATAATTGAGGTGGTTCCCCGTTATTTCCCGTTTTTAGCGTAGCAGCATGACTCAATGGACGCCGCACTGCGTTCCAACATCTTTGCTGTCGCCTCACTCAGGGAAAGATTTTGCGCGGACTGCTTTTCTCCTGGGTCGTATCCTTCGACCTATATGTCATGGGTGAACCCAACAGAAGCGATTATCATCGCTCCCGCCAGCAGGCCCTTCCACCACGCCAAGGGTGTAGGCCACACGGAGGGACACTAATGAAATATTTATTATAATGATTACCCTAAATTTTTTACTGTGTAAGTACAAACTCCGTTCGGTACAATGTCATTTAATATTATTTAAACTGATTAGTATTTGACGATTTGTGCCGTTCTATATATCCCTATAGATTACAGTGCCGTGGAAGCGTTAGCTTCTTTTTTACCCTCATGAGGTATCAAGTGCATACGACGCTACCCTGAAGTATGAAGCTACGTCCTCAATTGATAGGCATAACAGAGCATGCCTTAAGGCGCCTCATGAAAGGGCAGCTGGAGTATGGACACCCTACGCAGTAGTACTTCCATCTAAGTAGCTAAGGACAAGGTATTATCAGATCATTTACAAATATAAATATTTTGACAGTCGAGATAGCTTCTGCAAAGATATTGTTTGTAGTTGCAAAAGCCACGTAAAGGCTTTGTTTGGCTGAGTTCACTTAACAATTCACTCGGTAGTTTTTATAAGTATTTTCCATTTCCTTCTTTTCATTTAGTAACTTGAGCGATTTTTGGGACAACATCCGTATTTATTTTCTTTCCTCGGACTATATTTACTCTTTATAGGTTATCCGATTTTTAGATATTTCTTTGATTTAATAGTTGTGGTAATATTTACAATTAATAATTTCAGAATTTTTATGTTATTATACAGTATTTTACTACAGGGTTGTTTTCTTTCATTAATAATTTTAAAATATGCGTTGTCTCGTGTGTAGTTCATTTAAAATTAGGCGTAAGTTATTCGCTGAAGGTTTCGTATTTTTTCAGTTATTCTTAGTATAAATTAACTTTTTATAATGCAAATAGTTTTTGCGGAACTTTTTAAACTTTTGTTGG
The DNA here is from genome assembly GCF_022747635.1 of Hetaerina americana. NCBI lineage: Eukaryota > Metazoa > Arthropoda > Insecta > Odonata > Calopterygidae > Hetaerina > Hetaerina americana. Next base: position 5,808,048 of record NW_027286719.1, on the reverse strand, counting down.
GTTTATTACTTTTCCAGTTTCTTCGATGTAGTGAAATGGTGGCTTCTTTTTCCAAGGTTTTGTTAACGGCCTATGATGGCAGTTACATGAATGCAGACTAATACTTTTACCAAGGGCATTAGTAAAATTTGCACTCTGTAAACACAACCTTACGCTCGAAGGTTATTTGCCGTAATGTTTAGATATCGAAATAAGACTCAACAGGCTCACAAAGGAGGCATGACTGCAATCACCGCAGTATCCAGAGAAAATGTACGAATATGAGGTATATCCAATAAACACGCGTACTGGTGCATCCTGGCGGCCATCGGACTATAGCCCCTCACGCTAGCGGCGCTAGTTGCCTGAGACCCAATGAGCCGTCGGTGCTTGGCGGGTCGTCGAGCTGTGCGTATGGTGTGCCAGTTTCGTTAGTTTCTGTTGTCCTTTTGTTTACTGTTCGTCGAAAATGGAAATTGACGAAATCACGGAGCAGCGAATCAGCATCAAGTTTTTGGTGAAGTGCGGTAAAAGTTATCCAGAAATTACTGAAATGTTGACAGCTCTTTACGGTGACAATGCTCTGAAGAAAACAACCGTTTTAAATTGGGTTGAATCAAAACCAAAAAAATCAAGAGAACGCCGATCGAAAATCAAAGTCACGCTCCTGGTTTTCTTTGATGTCGACGGCGTTGTTCATCATGAATTTCTTCCTGAAGGACAAACAGTAAATGCAGAGTTCTACCTTAGAGTTCTCAAGCGTTTGAGAGATCGCGTGCGACCAACTTTGACTCAAGGCGAGGGCTGTATCCTTCACCGTGACAATGCACCTGCACATTCAGTATTGATTGCTCGCCAGTTTCTGGCAAAATATTCAATCACCATCCTTGCTCATCATCCTTATTCGCCAGATCTCGCTCTCTGCAACTTTTTTGTATTACCTAAATGCAAAAATGTGATGAGGGGGCATCACTGGAAAGATGAGGGCACAATGAAGCAAGAAACGACGATAAAACTATAAGGCCTAATTGCCGAGGGCTTCCAAGGGTGCTTTAAACAGTGGTAAATGAGATAGAATAAGTCCATAGCAACGAATGGAGAGTAATTTTAAGGGAACAAAATCGATGCAGACAAAATTTTGCAAAATAAAGTTTTTTTATGGCCTCAGTTCGCGTATTTATTGAACAGACATCGTATGCATGTACGAAACGGAGTAAGCAGAAGAACTTCGAATGATGCCAAATTTCTCTTGACTGAGAGAAGCTCCGCCTCTTCCAACCCCGTTTTATAAAGCCTTCCGTTTTTTTCAGCGCTCCCTGAGTAACAATAAGTGCACTCTCTCAAAGAAAAAAAACAAATTTATTTTGACCTATATGTATGCATACTACATTCCCACCATGGCGATTATTCATCGACTGGTTGCCACTCTTCCGGCACTTGGAAGCCTGTGGCCGCAATGTGGCGTATTTAGGCACATATGACGTATGCACTTCTTGTGCCCTAAATCCAGGAGCCGAAATAGTTGCCTGAAGTTACGCCCTCTTGCAGCCTGACGAGTTCGGACATTTTACAAGATGGCGTCCTCCCTAAATATGAGCGATTTAAGCGCCTGATGAATCTGGACGCAGCTAAAACATATATCACTTAAAAATACTTCAGTGAGTAAGTAAAAAATAATTCTCCATGATGACTCACGGCCTAATACCCTCGCCATACCCTCTTGCGGGTAGCTGTGTGGATATTTATGCAGAAAGAAACTGGAGGCAAAGAAACGACCATAAAAAGTTCCCCAAGGATGTCTAAAAAAACTCGCTTTCGCCCTGTAGGACCGTTAAGAATGGTCAAATCCCTTCCTTGCCGTGCGTGCAAGTGCTCGGGGAATGGAAGTTTCGGAAGCGAGGGACCCAGCCGCTGCTCCCCCCATCATCTCGCACCCCTCAACAGACAGGCCTCCAAGCTTTCCCTCCGGCCCCCCTCGCAGCGCAACCCGCAACCCCGGGGGTCCATGAGTCCCCGACCGTACCTTGCACCTCTTCGTTTGTTTTCCTTACCGTCCACTTCACTTTACCATCCTAATCCACACCCGCATCTCAAAAAACTCCAATTCACGCCTTCCATCTTGCTTCGGTGACCAAATTTCCGTGGTGCACAAAACCACGCTCCACATCAATGCATTAACGAGTATTAACATGCTCACTCAGCATCCCAGTCACCAACTCTCTCCTCCACGAGGAAGCTTCCTCACCATACGCAATACATTTCTTACGTCCGTAGTACTATAATCCTCTTGATCCAAAATACTTCCAATAAAGGCAAAATCAGGTCTAATATACTAGTCTACTATGGACTATGCCCTAATTTTCAAACGTTTAATATACACTTCCTTTTAATTGTTACTATTTTATTTGTGTTCTATTGTGCCGTCCCATTACTGTACTGCTCGTGTGAGTGTTTCCGTATAATCGATATATATATATATATATATATATATATATATATATTAATATATATATATATATATTTATTTATTTATTTATTTATAAACTTATGTGAAAGTCTCACGGATGTGAATAATAATGTATACCAAGGTAGCACTAGCGAAGGAAAACAAAAAAGAAACTCACATGTATCCCCTGCACAGACTGGGCGATATGGAGGATCCCAGTAATTAATAAACAAATTTCTTGAACTTCGATACTCTGTAAAATTTTTAAGCATATAAATGTTATCAATTACATATCCTTTCTCCACAGTGGTAATATATTCTATTAGACTGCAGGAAAGCCTTCCACTAGGTTCCTCACAACGAAGTGATTAGAGTCATTAAGTCAATATGATATAAATAAGAAAGTGACCAACGAGAGCAGGGCATTTTAATGAAACCATTGAGAAAAAGTAGTATTGGAAAGTTTGAGTTCACTAGAGGCTGATCAAACATCCGGAGTACCTCAGAGAAAACTAATAGGGCCCCGTCTGTTTTCTATTTACATCCACGGCAAAATTTCTCGCTTCCCTAGCAAATTTAAATTACATGAGGGCTACAAAGCCATTTGCAGACAAACCCGAACCCTTGAAAAACGGCAGGCCATTCTGGAGCCATTTAGATCAAATATCAGTGTCGTGTAAAATAATCGGGGTTAGAAATAAACATAAAAAAGAGACAGTTTTGAAATATTGGTATAGGAGGAAAGGGGAAGAAGGCGTATGATTTAAGAATGGATATGATGGGTGTGAGTTACGCAGAACAGGTCAAATAGGTATTTGAGGTTTACGCCCTCTTCAAACATTTCATGTGGCGTGCAGATCAAAAGAACATGCAGGTCAGCCTAAGAGAAGCCAGGTTTGACTGGAAGATTTGCGTATATTTGTAGTGAACATGCAAAGGAAACGCGTTAATTCTCTTTAGTTAAGCCACATTTGGAATTCGATTACAAGTACATTGGATCCAAGGAAAAAACTGTAATATAGAAAATGGCAAAGGTTCATAGAAAAAAGCTAGAATTCTTAAAAAGCGCTCAGGGAAGGGAGTAAGCGTGATGGGTATGTTGGATAGATAAGGTTGAAAGCCCAATGACTTGGGAAGAGCACGGGTAAGGCAGGCGCTGGATGCCCGAGTCTGCTTTCGACACCGAGGGAACTATTATGCTCCCAAAATTTATTGGTAGGTTCGAATATTTGGGTAAAATAAAAGGTTTTCAAGTAAGCGTTTTCCCCTCGGATGATATTGAGACTTGGAAAAACGATAGGAAGGCCGGTCGATGAAATAAATGATAGGAACGGGGCCCAGAGAGAAGAGACTATCATTATTTGAGGGGTAGAGAACAACCGAGTTGACTAATGCAACCGAAGGAATTATTGCGGACCCATTTTACATAGGTAGACCGGACCACCGTCACCACGGTAATCGATCATAACGCTCCGTTTGATGGGTAGGAGTAGAGCTCACTTGATGCAAAGCACAGTGGCATGTCAAATTCAAATCGTTTTCAGTGCATGGACATATGTGAATTCATGTGCGCGTGTGAGCTATTTATTTGCGCACGTAGGGTGAGCACCCCAATTTTCTCGCAACACGCGGCGTAAATTTCTGTTGATCCCAAAACCCTGGTTATGGTCCCATTGGCCTTAAAAAAGTGTATCGTCAGCGACAAAAGCCCGGAGTCACCCCAAGATGACCAATGAGAAAAGGGTGGAAAAAACCAATTTATTGGCCGAAACAGTGACTTAATTGCGACCAGACGGCATGCGCTGGATGAGATTCCGAGGCACGCCAAGGGACAAAAGCAAATATTTCTTAAAAACCAGCGTTCATTTTTCGCTGCTCAGAATATGATAAAATAAGGCGTTACCTTATGAAATATTAATTCTAAGAAGAATAAAACTATCATTTAACAAGTTTAATCGAATTTAAATGAAAAGTATATTTGAACAACATGAGTTGAAAGAATAATGAAGGAACTAGTGGCGTGTGGAAAATTTTATTATCATTCAAGTACCAAGATAATTTTTTGTATTAGTTTGCTAAGTGGCGGTTATATATATATACGGTGAGAACTATTGTACATTATCCGTAAGTAAGTATAAGTAAACAAGCAAGGCCCTTGGGTGTCATCCTCGCAAAAACCTACTCATGGAGCGAGCACGTTAGGAAGATTTGTGGAGCCGCCTTGAAGAAACCTGGATGAGCTGCGGGAAAAAGCAATGAGAAAGTAAGGCAAAAGTTGTTAGACTGAACTGAGAAGCCGCACTTGGAGCACGCGGAAAGTAATTGGTATCCGTGGGAGGAGTTGATTTAAGGAGATAAAAACGGCGCAAAAAAGAGCCGCCAGGCTTCTGAAGAAATGTTACGATAATGGCATTACGAGCTTGACGCGACTAATCAAGGAGCCAGGATGGTTCGAGCACGAAAGGAAAAGGCGAGACTATTCGAAAGGGACAGGACCCTCGATTTAACTTATGGCTCCATGAAAATCATCAAGACCCTCCATTATATCGGTAGATTCGACTATTTAGGTAAGGAAAGGGATTCAGACCACAGAACCGATAGAATCAGGGACTAAATTATTACTTTCCTCGTACGTAAGTTCCTTTTTATTATTACTTTCCTCGAAAGATTCACCATCAAAACAAAAACAATGAAAGAGAAAGGAAATAAATACGGTCGATGAACCTAACTGCAAAACAGTAGTCGTGTATCACCCATTTAGTTACTGAATTGTTGGTTTCAGGTCACGGCCGTGTTTTAAAGCTTAAAATGAGAACCTTAAATGGTTGCAAACATTTAAAAGTGTTGTCTCCTCGTGGCCGAGAAATGCGAGAGTCAAATTTGCATAAACCAGCTTATTATGCTTTCACTAAACGAAAGAAGAGTTCTTCCCCTCTTTCAGAATGCCCCTGGATTGGAATAGCGCGAAGTGAATTCAGCAGAACGATATTCTCATACTGCCAAATCTTCTGGGCGAGACTGCAAAGTTGTTGCGAAGGGGAGCTTTGGCGTTTAACTGCATTACAGAAGTCAGTCAAGTCACAGTGCCCTATATTGTTCCATTTATCTTTCTCACGCATGACTAAGCACATTCAACAGAAGAATTTGTTCAGAGCACCCACCGAGCCACTGAATTTGCCTGTATGGGTTTTCGGTGAACCATTATTTTATTGGCATTCTACCGTTTGAGGTAGCTTTTGGATGAACACAGACTGATCAACGATCGAGGGGGTATTGTTAAGTTTTAATTATTACAAAAATTATCGAGATAGAAACAAATTTTTTATTTGTCATTCTTAAGATTTCTAATTATTCTATTCTTACGACTTATCTACGTAGTCATCATCCGGAGTTACATATTTCTTCCAGCATTTCTTGACCTTTCGCAGGCCGGCATTGTAGATATATATATATATATATATATATATATATATATGTGGGTCGCGGTAGTCCAGTGGGTAGAGCGTTGGACTGCTGACCGGAGGGTCCCGGGTTCAATTCCCGGGCAAGGTACTCTAGGCACCTGCAGCTCCACCCAAGCTTTGTGATTTTTCGGGTACCAGATCTTCCTGGGAAACCATAACCGGCCCAGGGAAAGGAACTGGCCCCCCTACCCTGATGTGTGAATTTTCACACGCCGTATAGGGCTTAGTACTGGGTGAGCTCTACCATCACCTACTAAACCGACCTTCGGGTTGATTACTGTGTTTATGGTTTATATATATATATATATATATATATATATATATATATATATATATATAAACCATAAACACAGTAATCAACCCGAAGGTCGGTTTAGTAGTTGATGGTAGATATATATCTAAATATATATATCTAAATATATATATAAAAGATATATATCTAAAGATATATATCTAAATATATATATATATATATATATATATATATATATATATATATATATATATATATATTGTTCCAAGATTCATCCATTTTTACCAGGCGACCAAAACAATCATTTTCGCCTTCTTCAAAAAGAGTCAACCTCTCCCTTGACAAGTCACGCCGTGATTGCTTCTGGAAGGAAGTTAGTAGTCGCGGAAACCAGTGTGCTGACACCTTTGAAATTTGTTCTTCGACAGTAATGTTCCACACAATTCTGTAACTAATTTCCGCTTCTTTCACGATCATTTTGATGGTTGCTCTTAGGTCTAATATGATTAAGTCCTCCACTTACTTCGATTTGGCAGCATCGTCCATGAGGGAAGGTCTTTCCCTTCTTGGATCGTCCGTTAGGGACGTATGGCCAGTTAGAAAATTACTTTCCCAGCTCTGTGAAATGACGCGCAAACGATTCCATCCTGGGTTTGCCGGGCACTAAAACCTTTCAAATGAAGGAACTTAATTGAATGAAATTAATAAGTGTCTGAATTATGTTTGCCGGCCCTCTTTTAACCTATTTTCTAGTCCTCTTTGTTTAGGCATGATTGATGTTCGGTCGCCCCCTATTCACGCGGTTTTGGGTGGATCGCGGGGTACTTGGTGCACGAAGATATAGACGGAATGAGTTGAATGACTGGTGACCTACCACCCCTTGCCACACGTCCTTGCGACGGCTTGCGGGTTATTGCGTAGCTGTATATGTATCACACTGCAAGTTCCTTCTTCACTCTTTTCCATACTACCAGTTAATTCAACCTACGGCTCCCTGAAACAAAACAAATCAATATTAATGGCTTTAATTTACAACACTATGTGTACTTAATTTGCAGAATACATTTTAACCAGATATCACGGTTTTCTCTTCGTAATAATTACTTAAAAACGATACCCAGCGTGTATTTTCTCGCCTCTCACAACGAAACACAATCTGGCATCCGACCCTGGAATAAAATCTTCTTCAATTCCGCATTCTTCCTCCCCTCATTCCGCGATACACGCCGACCCTATTCCTACCCCTTCTTCGCTTGCCTTATGTTCTCTTCTCTATCACAGTTTTCAACATCCCATCACCAATGAAAATGCTCTGTAGCCATCTTCACTTCTCCCTCTGGATTTCTGCCAACAATCCCCTCTCCTTCCCCCACAACGCCAGGCATTTTCTCGTTTGTTTTACTTACTATCTATTTCCCCTTTCCTCTCCCTTTCCACAACCACATTTCTAAACCCTCCAAGCTTCGCTTATTATCTTGCTTCAACGACGTCCAAAACGTTCCGAGATCGGTTAAATCCCTAACGTAAAAACCAAAAAATTGTATAGACCCAAAAAAAGCTTTTTGTGAAATTAGTTTTTTTTTAACCATGCCAGGAAATTCAGGAGTGGGATGAACATTTCTTTCGCACGTAATTTACCTTTCATCAGTCGTAGTAGCGTCGCGAGAAACAAAATGACCCGATGGTCATTCTCGGAATGAGGCACTTGCTACGATCGTCATTACAGGGGCCATTAGTAATTATCATTAATATCCTAAATCTATACACATGTAATATAGTAAATCTATGCATCAGTAATATAGTAAATCTCTACACCCCAGTAAAATAGCTAAAATTCACAATTGAAATACTCGTATCGAAGAATCAGCAAAATGTACTTATCAGTATCAATTATAATGGAACTGGAATTAAAACATACTAATGAGGGGTAAGCCGTAATTTGGTAGCAACCGACATTACGCTCCCCGAGGGCAGAAAAGCTAACGTAGTTAGCCATTTTCCCAATTAGGTGTCACCAGTGACAGGGATTTTCTCGCTTGTGGTGATCATATGAGGGCGAGCCAGAGACTACTTCAAATTGATAATTTTCAATGGTTCTACACTTCTATAAGTTATTTTGAAATCATATTTCTTTTGCTAGCTTTTAGTTCGTGAATAAATTCAATTAAGAATAATGATAATGCATTTATACGGACATGATAATAACTCATTCTTGCAAGCGTAAAGAAAAACTACGTCCAAAAGCAGTCAGAATAGAAGAGCCAGAAACGGTTCACTGTTTAGGTGGATGGATAATGGAGGTCAGTTTTTCCCCCTATGTTTAACACATTACAAAATACCCTAAGTTTTAACCGTTTTCAGTATTTCATTGTCTCCTTTAAATTTAACAAAGGATTCTCTGAAGTTCGGCGCAGCTTGGCAACTCTCATGAGCTTCTCTAAAGTACGCTATGAACGTAAATGAATTTTTTTTCAATACTTCGAAATTGCTCCTATTAATTTCTAAAAAAATTTAGAAGTTTATTGATACTTCCGCCATCTCTCAGCTAAGCAGTGGCTCCAATGCGTATACGTATAGACCTCACCCAAAAGGAATTACGACATCGAGGTAGACAGACAGACCTGAGTCATTTCTCTCCAGAATCTTTTTGAACTGGCAAAGAGAGTTTTTCCGGTTCACATATGCTATTTTTCCCATTTTATATTAATTTCCCATTAAGGGTTTTTAAATAACCAAATGGTCTTCCTTCAACTGAATTACTTTGGTATATCATAAAATTTCAAAATTGTTGATTCTCGGACTATTATACGTTTGAGGGTGTGCATGTTAAGTAAATAAAGAGATTATTTTTATGCTTAACATGTAATTGCAACTTATCCCACGTTTGTTTTAAACTATATAACACCAGACAGTACTTTCATGGACATTATTTGATAAATTTGAAAAATAAAAATGGGTGAAATATATTATTATACCCTCCCATGGACTACTACCTTGACGTGGTGGAAGGGCTTGTGCGTTCCGATGACCCCCAGAGCTGTGCTGGCGGGAGTAATAATAATTGCTCCTGGTAGGGTCACCCATGCCAGATAGGTCGAAGGTTAGGCCAGACGAAAGGTAGTCTACGCAGCGTCTGTTCCTCAGTCAGGCGACCTCAAAGGCGTCTGACGCCAGCGGGGCGGCCATTTAGTGATGCTGTCATGTTAAAAACACTATTTAGGAGGGCGATAAACGATCAGTCAGAAGACTTAATCGCGTGTTCCTGCAGGGAAACATTTGATAGTGATGGGGGATTGGAAGGCGAAGATAGGCGAAGTAAGAGATGGTGATGAGGTGGGGGCTACGGTTTAGGCACGAGGGATGACCGCGGGGAGAAAGCAATTGAGTTCTGTAGGAGAGAGGGATTAGTCATCACCAACACTTGGTTTAGACACCACAAAAGGCGTAGTGAGTAGTAAAAGTAGTATTTAGGGGAGGCGACCGACAGCTGAGGTCATTTGCACTATTAGGGATGGACAGGAAAAGATCAAGGGTGTAGAGAAACCTGGCGTCAGTATTTGCCTACTCTTTAAGAAAGGAGCCAATGGGTCCGCAGCTTAACGTCCAATCCGACGGACGGCGTACTCACTCAAAGTGCCCTCCACGAAGCACCTGAAGTAGGGATCGAGATACCACTGAAAATGTTCAAGTCCGCTGGGATTTTAACCCGGGCCCTCTAGGGAGGAAGCCAAGGCGTAGGTTTACATGGAAAATAACAGGTGACTCAGAAAGGTGTCAGTTAGATTATATTAAAGTTAGGCAGAGATTCAGGAACAGTGTGATCAATTCGCACAGCTTCCTGGGAGCGGATGCTGACTCATACCACAATTTGGTTGTTATGAAATGAAGCGTCCGTTTCAAAAAGATAATGCAGGGGTGCCGGGTCAGGAAATGTAATGTAGAAGCATAGAATGGATTGACAAGGAATGAGTACCAGTAGGCTGTGAAGAAAATCATGTATGGCGGTAAGGAGATGAGTACTTTCGAAGAAAAATGCGAATATCTCAAAAATGGGATACTGAAAGCCGCAAAGGAAACTGTAGGAACCGTTAATGGGAAATAAACAAGGAAATCATGGAACACGGATGGGATGACTAGAAAGATAGATAAGAGAAGAAAATGGAAGAATGTACACACAGAGTTAGGCAGAAGGAAGTAAATTGAAACGGGGAACAAATAAAGCAAAAAAAGCATCGTGGAAGATGCAGTGCGACGATATGTAAAGGTGAAGGGTGAAGAGGAAGGGTGCAATTCGTGTGTTACAAGGCAAGGTTAAATAACGATCGGGAAGTAAGAAGGGAAGATCACTGTTAACAGGTAGAGATAAGTCGGGTTAGAAAAAAGTTGACACAGAAATGATCCGCGAGAGATGGAAGGAATATACAGAACTTAAAGGAACATGACGTAGAGGGAGAAAGCTCAGGTCCAGACATACTCGACATTAGATAGAGGGGGCATTAAGGGAGATGCAATCAAATAAGGCCGTGGGGGTCGACAATATTCCTACGGAACTGCTGAAAGTTTTAGGAAAATGTGGGAGGAAGAGGCTATATGGGCTGATTCGTAGTATCTATGGGGAAGGAATATGGTCGGAAGAATTTGTTAGATCAGTGTTAGTTCCTATTCCGAAAAAGGTAAATGCTATATAATGTAAGGACTAAAGGACAATAATTTTAATATCCCACGCAGCTAAAGTTGTTCTCAGGATCATCAACGAAAGGATAGAGGGTAGGGTAAATGATTACTTAAGGGATAATCAGTTTGGGTTTAGGAGGAGGAGAGGTACGCGTCATGCCATAGCAGTAATGAGATTACTAATGGAGAGGAACATAGAGTACAACCAGGAGGTATTTGCCTGTTTCGTAGATTTCGAAAAAGCGTTTGATAGAGTGAATTGGGAAAAACTAATGAGTACAGGGTCGCACCCAAAAGTGGTAGGACTGATTTTCTCTGGCGCGAACACAGCGGTGGAGGGGGGTCTGCCTGGCAGGGTAAGGTGGAGGGGGCTCTTAGCAACAGACCGACACCAACCTCAGTCGCCTGCGGGCTGTCGTTGAGTGAGGACACCGTTTTTAGTGAAGCAAATTTTTGGCCGCGTCGAAAAACAAAATGAATCTGAATTTAGAGCAACGTTATTCCGTGAAGTTTTGTGCGAAACTCGGGAAGACGGCAACTGAGACCCTCGATATGATCAAGCAGGCTTATGGGGACACTGCCTTAAGCCGTTCCATAGTATTTGGCAGTGGGATTGGTTGTTCCATAGTATTTGGGAGTGGCACAAGTTGTTTAAAGAGGGTAGGGAGCTCGTTGAAGACGACCATCGCTCCGGACGGCCGTCGACGGCAAGAGCCGACACGAATGTGGACAGAGTGAGGACACTGATGAACACAGACCGACGCTTAACCAGTGAAGAAATTGCAGACCAGTTGGGTCTGTCTGCATCCAACGTCCAACGCATTATTTCACAGGATTTGGCCATGCGCAAGGTGTGCGCCAAATGGTTCCGAAAATTCTGCCATGGCGCGCTCATCGTCAGACAGCTCCTGGCCAAATACGGCGTTGCCACGTAGCCGCACCCGCCCTATTCTCCCGATCTGGCACCACCGGACTTCTTCTTCTTCCCCCCGATGAAAAGACAGCTCAAGGGACGACGTTTTGACTCGATAAAGGCCGTTCAAGAGGCTTCGACGAGGGTCATCAACGGCATCCCCAAAGAAAATTTCCAGCGGGCGTACGGGGAATGGGAGCAACGCTAAACTAAATGTGTAGCAGCTCAAGGAGCATACTTTGAAGATTATTAAGTCGATGTAAGTATATCGTTAATAAAATTCTTGTAAAAAAATCAATCCTACCACTTTTGGGTGCGACCCTGTATATTGCAGAAAATAGGAATAGATTGGAGGGACAGGAGGCTAACCCGCAACCTGTACATGTCTTAGACTGATCAGGTCCGAGTGGCAAACGGGGAGTCCGGATGGGCAGTGTTAGGAAGAGGTGTAAGGCAGGGTTGCCCATTATCATCGTTGCTGTTCAACCTATATGCAGAGGAAATGATTAAAGAGGTATGGGAAGAACTGGAGGTAGAAATGAAAGCGGGCGGGGAATTCGTAAAATCAGTTAGGTTTGCGGATGACCAAGCTATAGTTTGTCTGTCAGCCAAGGGGTTGCAAGCATTGCTGAGTGAATTGGAAATTCAGTGCGAGAGGTATGGGATGAGAATAAATATTAATAAAACAAAGGTTATGCGATTTTCTAGTAAGATAAAGGCTAAGCTAAATATTAAAATAGGAGGGCAAAAACTAGAGCAGGTAGTACAGTTTATGTATCTCGGTAGGTTTTGGACCAACACGGTCAAAATAGTAGGGACGTAAGGAGAATAATTGCGCTAGGCAAAGAGGCTTTCACAAGGAGGAGGGAGTTAATGACGGGGACGTTGAGTAAGGATATCAAGAAAAGCCTCGTAAAAACTTTGATATGGAGCGTAGCTATGTACAGCGCGGAAACGTGGTCATTGAAGCAGGAGGATAGACGTAGACTGGAGGCTTTTGAAATGTGGGTATGGAGAAGAATGGAGAAGGTGTAATGGACAGAGAAGAAAACAAACGAGGAAGTACTTGGTATGGTGGGCGAAGAGAGGGGTTCGTTGGGAGAAATCGTATGGAGGCAGGAAAAGTGGATGAAGGGGGTATTGACCGGCAGCGGGATGTTGAAGACTGTACTTGAGGGGAGAATGTTAGGCAAACGAGGAAGGGGAAGGAGCAGGATAGGGATGTTGTACGGGATGAAGGGAGGAAGAAAGTACTCAGAGCTGAAGAGGGACCTGATGTAAAGTAGGATGTTGTGCTTTGCTAGGGGTCATAAATCATTTAATTAGTAATTATGTCAATCCAAAAACCTACCTTAACCGGTAGATTACCTAATAATAATAATAATATATATATAATGAATTGGTATGTGTGTATGAACTAATTATAAGGTAAAAAAAAATTATGAAAGACTTAATTTTTGACGTCGCATGCCTAGGGTGTAATCACCCCTGCCACTATCTGAAGCGTTGGCGGTCAGTTACTATGACATGGAAGCTGAGGGTACCCAGTGGCGTCACCCGGAACCGAACCCAGGCTTTCCAATCAATACAAATACTGCACCCCGGAATGTAGAAATATTTTCGAAAATAGTAATTTAATATTAGTCTTAACAACACTGAAAATTTTATGCAGCAATTTTCTCTTGAGGACATGGAATCAATGACACCAACAATAAAAGCTTGAACCCAATGGATTGATGATATAAATAATTGATTTGAAATTTAACAAAAACGGGAACATTAGGACAGAATCTCGATTTTCTTCAAGCCACAAAAATTAATCCTTCAAAGTCTCTAAACTTCATCCAGTATTTTACACCAATATTATAAATTTACACAAAAATTTTGGAAATTTTTGGAGCCATTCAGAAAATCTTACTCTTCAATATTTTGTGTATCTCCTTTTAATTTGCTTGTATGTGGCCTAATTGTTAACTGAAAATGTTCTTCTTCGCTGGAAGATATCTTAAGGTCGTTAATAATGAAAGAAATGGACCTTGAAGAATAGGCGACAGAAATGGAAATTGCCAAGTTGAGTGATACACCCATCCGATGAACTACAGTTTTGTCTTAGTGGAAGGGCTTGTGTATCCCCGCCCCCCGAGAGATCTAACTTAGATCCCGTGGTGCATGTACCTGCAATCAACATGATCTGAATTATTTGAATTTTTTACAAGTCTATCTTATGAATAAAAGTTAAGAAGAACTTAATTTTTCATCTTTTATGTCTGGTGTGTAAATATATCCTGCCACATGCGTACGTATCATAGCGGAAAACCGGATGCAACCCCTCATATTCGTGTTCAACACAAAAGGATAGATTCATTCACAACTTTCGCTAATTTAAGTCCTCTTTATGACACGAATTTCTTGATTCGTTGAGGGAGTGAAGAATCCTAATGTGAGGTGGTTAAAAATTTAACTAAATGCGTGTTGGGTACGTCATGAGTACACAGAGGATGCCCATCCCTAAGCGCGTCAGTCTTAATAGCCAATTGTCAAAATTACTTTGGTTGTGGTAATGAGGTTAGTGGAGATTAAGTACTAGATAAAAAAGTATAGAAAATCATTCAGGATAGAATGACAATTTTTTCGATTTCTTTCTTGAAATGCCGTGTTTTAGATGATTCCTGAAGGGAAACCGATTATGATACAGTTATTGACTGTATTTTTTCTCGGTATTAGGAATTTTTGTCATCTCAAAATTAACTCTACGAGCGTTGGACTCAGTGACAAATATTTTATGCTTTTCGAAGAGAGTATCAATTAAGGAACTACATAAAAGCCTGGGCGAAGTCCGCTGGATTGGAACAGGGTCGGTCGTAAGGAGAGAGCGGATGATGCGGGGCTGTCGGACAGACGAGAATGAACGCCACTCGAGGCACGAAAAAACCAATCGAGTCGAAGTACCGTTCGAATTGTCTCTCGCCTCTGGGAGTCTCCCGCGTCAAATATTCTCATGGAAGTTTGGACGACGGGAACTCTCGAGGGCTGAGAGACGACTTCTAATACGGGCCTAAGGCTTTTTAGAAAGTCGCAGGGCACTCGATTTCACTCGTGACACTGAGGGAAGGATTTAGGGCTCCACCCCGTGTCAACAGATTAAACACCACCCGGATAAAATGAGGGGAGTCGTCAATCATGGATTTAGAGACCCATGCTTCCCTCGCGCAAGACGCGATCAATATCGAAACCACGGCCAAGTGCACCGGCAATTGACATCGGTGAGGAAGAAAAAACATTTTACGATCACTTCTCGTTCCCTCGCAATCAGGTACCTAATGAATGGCTGGTGTGTGAACGAGCATTCCTCGACCCCATCCTCTTCTGGCGGCGCGGAGGTTTTGAGGTCGATCTCCATATTTTCTCTTTTATTCACTCATTCATTAGCTTTTCCATTCATGCAATTGCATTCACTCTTTAGTGTTCTACCTTTCAATCCAATAATGACCCTTTATTCTGCCGCGTTAATTTCTTAACCGCTGGGAGCTCTTTATTTTTACGTCTTTCTCAAATGTCTTCGAGTACTATAGTCTTTATTCGCTATGTTCCCCTTTGACTTTTATCTTTCTCCCAACGAAGATGTTGTAGCCCTGAGGATCGAAGGTATGCATCGTATTTTCAGTAAGGTTTCTTATCTTCGCTTTTCCAAATTTTCTACGCCCTCTCTCACATTGACCTTCCATTTGATGTTCAACTGTCGTGTCGAAGACCGCTTTTTGATAATTACCCTTTAAATGCTCGTTGGTCTTGGTTTCCAAATTTATAACGTTTATGATGCACAGAGCAACATACTCCTGGCAAACGTTTTCTTTTTATGACTACCTAACTTATTCCATACTCGATAGTGACATCATTGACTTTCATATCAGAGAGACCTTCCTCTCTTTGTGTGCCCTCTGCGACACGTCCTTGTACTTTTTCCTGCGCAAGATTCCTAACTTCCGGCAGGAATCCACTTTCTCCAGTTTTTCTTCTCTTGCAACAGATTAACTGTCCAATGTTCCTTATTGATATTTTAAAACCTTTGTTTTCTTCGTAATTATTTTTTAAATTTCAAAAGGTGCCTACGTTAAATATTGGTGGGGTTAAATTTCAGATTCGCCCTTCTCCCTCGTCAATTCTCGCGCCCGGTTCAGTGCTTAGCGTCGCCTTCGATTTCTCGAAGTGATGACTCCGCTCCTCTTTAGCCCATGCAGTTTTCCCCAGCATGCTGACCACCTTTCTAACCCTCGCCCTCGTTGCATTTGTTTTCTAATCAATAAAAAGAATTATTGTAAATCCTTACGTAGTTGTATGGTGTCGTAATTTTCTTTCTGATAGCTATCCAGATTCTTTCAGTCGAGAAGTATCATTCAAATTTTCCTTCTTCATCCATTCTTGTGAGTGTTTTTGAATTATTTACGATAACATCTATAACTCATATCTTCTCACTTCTATTTTTCTTTGATCATGCCACAAACAAATGGTTCTAATATTTGTCCACGTCATGTTCCTTTTCTATGTCTAACTTTGTTTGTTCTTTACAATACAGTTCTTCTATATATTCCTTCCATCTCTCTTGGATCTTTTCTCTGTCAAATATTACCTTACCCGCCTTATCTCTAACTGTTAGCATAAATCTCCCTTTCTTACTTCCCGATAAAGATTAAACTTTCCAGCACAGCGCACCAATATCACCCTTCCTCTGCAGACTTTCCATATCCTTGGACTACGTGTTCCACCAAGCTTCCCTTGCCCTATTGGTTGCCCGCCTTAATTTAATGTTTAATTCTTTGTACTTCATTTTGCCTATCTCTGTATTTACATTCTTCCATTTTCTCCGCTCATCCATCTTTGTAATCATCTCATCCGTGATCCATGGTTTCCTAGTCCTTTTAGCGTTAACAGTCCCAATAGTGTCTTTTGCGGCTTTCGATAGCCCTTTTTCTTCTTTTCTTGATACTTCGCCATTTTTCTTCGATAGTACTTAGCTCTTTACCATCATCCACGATTGTTGGTACTCCTTCCGTTTAAAACCATTTAATGCTTCTACATTCCATTTTCTTACTCGCCGCCCCTACCTAATCTTTTTGAAACGGACGCTATATTTCATAACAACCAAATTGTGGTCAGAGTCCGCATCCGCTCCCGGGAAGTTGTGCGAATTTATCACACTGTTCCTGAATCTCGCATAGACTTAACATATCTATTTTTCCGCTTTCCATCAATCGCTTAATATTCTCCAATTTCCCCGTCCTCACCATCGTCCCAACATTCCACGTTCCTACTCTAACTAATTTGGTCTTCTTCTTCTGCGTCTTCTGTCCTGCCCATGCCGGTTTTCCCCCGCAAGGGTATCGTGGGATGACGACCGCGGAAGCCTTGCCTCCCCCGCTGCCGGACACGACACACGGCCGATTGGGCCGAGCCCCGTTGTTGCCAGGACTCAAAATCTCTGTTTTGTCCATCATTTATATCTTGGGAATGACAATTGAGGTGGTTTCCCGTTGCCTTCCTCAATAGTGTTTTTAACGTGACACCATCACTTACTGGCCGCCTCACTGGGGTCAGACGCCATTGCAGCCGCCTCACAGAGGAACAGACGCTGCGTGGACTACCTTTCGTCTGGCTCCTAACCTTCGACCTATCTGGCATGGGTGACCCTAGCAGGAGCAATTAATATTACTCCCGCCAGCACAGCTCGAAGGATCATCGGAACGCACAAGCCCTTCCACCACGTCAAGGTTGTAGTCCTATTCGGGTACCAGGCCTCTATATATATATATATATATATATATATATATATATATATATATATATATATATATATATATATATATATATGTATATATATATATATAATATTTTTACATATATATTTATATATATAAAATATTTTTACATATATATATATATATATACTAAACCCAGTAATCAATCCGAAGGTCGGTTTGGTAGGTGATGGTAGAGTTCACCCATTACTAAGCCCGACGGCGTGTGAAATTCCCACATGAGGGTAGTGCCTTTTTCTGTGCCAGTTATGGTCTCCCCGGAAGATCTGGTACCCGGAAAATCACACAGCTTGGGTGACATATATATGTGTGTGTGTGTGTGTGTGTGTGTGTACATTTGCGTGGCTATTTGGCGTAGAAATATAAAAATGGGCATCCCTTGGTGCTGAAATCCACACATGAGGGTAGTGCCTTTTTCTGTGCCAGTTATGGTCTCCCCGGAAGATCTGGTACCCGGAAAATCACACAGCTTGGGTGACTATATATATGTATATATATATATATATATATATATATATATATATATATATGTATGTATATGTATATATATATATATATGTATGTATATGTATATGTATATATATATATATATATATATATATATATATATATATATATATATGTGTGTGTGTGTGTGTGTGTGTGTATGTGTGTGTGTGTACATTTGCGTGGCTATTTGGCGTAGAAATCTAAAAATGGGCATCCCTTGCTGCTGAAATCCACGCAACAGATTCTTTTCACGCTTAATTGCAATGGAGATCAATCGTTTTACAAGCATGAGCAGCAAAATTAACGTCAATTGTCAATTTAGCGAAGAGATTAAGAGCATGTGATCGTAGTTCGTCACGATGCAAATTTTGCGTGACGGAAATGCCTGAAAAGTTAAAAAATTTGGAAGGGAGTCAACATTATGAGATTCATATATTTATTTACTTTCGAAGAAAGAGAAATCATTTAATTGACTTTTACGAAACATCAACCTTCGTGCGAGTTCTAAATAACGGAAAATGTTAAAATTTTATTAAATTTGAAATTTTTACCCTCAAACTTGGGCTTCTCCTGTCGTTGGCCAGGCCATGCATTGGTTGACCATCGACATTGATGTAATGAACCCCTGGGGTCGAATGCAAGGAACACCTTGAGCCCCACGTCCAAATACCGTGTTGTCAGACATCGCTCTCGTTTTATCTGCATATACCCACGGAGAAAGTAAGCACATTATGAAATGGCACTGAATATTTTTATATTTCTCTCAAGCTACACATAATTATGTGGAATTTTCTGTGATATTGAAAATTTATTGCTAAGTACGCCTTCCCGATATTATCTGGTCTGCGGCCAGTGCCGAAATAAATTTAAACCCGAAGGAATTGAGCCAAGAGGAGCATATGTTATAAAAATGTATCGCAAAGAATCGGATACATGGATTTTCGGCAAATGACTGTATGCCGAGACCATTACTCATTGAAGACAGGGGGCTTCTAAGCAGCTGCATTCGGCTGCTAAGCTTCGCTTATTGCAAAGACACATCCCTTTCTCCCTCCTCAGAGCTGGATGCTCTGCTAGCATTCCCTCTCCAAGACAAAATTAGAGAGAGGTTACTCACCGATAAAGAATTGAACATCGTAATTAATTACGGGGAACTGGTATGTTGCGGGCAGAATATTCGCAGTGGGTACCGGTAGTCCAGGGTTAGAACGTTGGACTACTGATCACGGACTGAGCACCCGAGTTCGATTCCCGGACAAGCCACTCTGAGCACCTACAGCTCCACCCAAGCCATGTGATTTTTCGGGTATCAGATCTTCCTTGGAAACCATAACCGGCACAGGGATAAGAACTGACCCCCCTACCCTGATGTCTCAATTTCACGCGCCATCGGGCTTAATACGGGGTGAACTCTACCATCAACTGCGAAACCGACCTTCGGGTTAATTATATTTATGTATTATAGATTGTGTTTATGGTTTTATGGTTAGTATCCTCAGTCTCTTCCGAGACGGGGACTGCATGATTACGTTCTTTCTCATTAAACTTTAATCTACCTGTATAACGCTGGCTGCTAAAGAAATGCCAAAACAGACACTACAAGAAATTTTAAATAAGAAAAATAACACATAGAATGGCTTAGCAGCAGGCGTGGCAACATGGCGGACAGAGCGTTGGGTTCCTAACCAGTGTGTCCGGGTTGACACCCAAAGTTTCACCCGAGAGGTGTGATTTTGTTGAGGGATCAGATCTTCATGTGAGCCACAGCTAAATGAACCGTCCCTCTTTTGCCATAATTCACGCATTATAATTGGGTGAGCTCTTCCCTTTAGTGTCAAACCAAGCTCTTGTTTCATTCTTGTATTTGGTTATACAGTCAGCAAATGATGGAAAATGAATAATAACATTCAGACTTAGAAAATGCGGTTGGAGTGTCCACTATGCGAGCCGCCGGCCGTGGTCGCGTCGGCTTCACATTTGAGCAACGCAGTCACATTTGAATCCGAAGGGATCACGTGAAGCTACCACCCACGACCGTCCGTCCACCTTCGGGCGGAGGCCACGCTGGAGTTGGGAGTGGGACGACCACATGCGTGTGGCAATATGCGTTGCTTTCTCCGAGTGTTCAAAGTTTATTAAAACTGAAACCATGAGAGCATTACGTGAATTGATGCGTGAGCTTTAAAAGCATGTTATGTAATTATTAATAATGTAATTTAAAAGTTTTGCGGCCTTCAGTTGTTGAAGTCCAGAATAAGCAACATACATTACGACTTTTGAAAGACTGGGTTAATGATTAGTGCCTGCCAAGAAAAAGAAAACACTCTGAACTGGTTCTTTGCACAAGAGAAAAAAGGAAGGGCAAGCAAAAAGTGGACAGATTTTATGTCAAAAATTCTGATTTCATATACAACACAGACGAATGCGGAATTATCACGTTGCCACGTGCAGGTAGTAAACTTGAGGAGGGCTCAGGGACAGAAAATATTCGCTAAAAATCCGCATGGCCAAAATATTGAGACATGCATTATAAACAGTAGACAGTAGAGATTAAAGGTAGAAAAAGAGAATAAAGTTAGATAAAGAGAGGAGCATGGACGTTAATAATCCCTTTGATACGTAGATAAGTCAATGAAAGTGATAAAAGAAAGACGTTAGGGGTTGCCGAAATTCGCCGATATATCGGTTTCTTTTTCCACGACCAATCGAGAACTATTGACATGTATATCATTCTTCGAATGTAACGCAAGTATCGATATTTTTTCCCGATACTACCAGGGAAAAAAGCGTTTTTCCAATTTTTGATCAATGAATATGCAGGAAAATATATTACTACAAATGAGAATTAACATAAGTAACAATAAATTGTGGAGGAAAAGCAGACACATCTTTTCATATAATTTTAAACACCCTGTTTTCATTATTAATATTATTATTGCCGATAGAGATTATAAATATTTTATTTAACAGAATTAGAGAAAAACCTCCGAGGGTTCCGGGAATATTGTTCATTTCTTTTATGGAGTGAAGTCTTAAAGTCAATTCCAACCTCGTGTTAAGAGAGAAAATATATAGGTTGAAGAATATAATGAGTAGTTTTGAAAAATTATATCAAACTTCAAATACGTATTGATTATATTGGATATAAATGATATGCTTAACTTTTCTGTAGATACGTGGTTCAAGTAATGTACCGGATGTCACCTAAAGTATTTCATCGATTTCCCCTAAAAATGGTAGGCCCCACAGATGGAGTATGTTCAAGAGTGACAAGGGTGTGAGGGTCGAAGAGCTTCAAGACGTGGGAAAATGCGGGGAGAGAGGGGGGAAGTGAGAGCGAAGAGGGTGGAAGGGAGGGAGAGTCAGGGGGCGGGAGGGTTGTGGGCGGGGAGAGGGGGCGGCGGAGAGCCGCGGCAAAGGGGGCGTTCGGAGGAATAACAGCTCCCCTTGTGTGGGAAACCCGACGGGAAATGGAAGAAGAGTCCAGTAGCGATCGCATCCCTCTTCTTCTGCATTGACGATGGCAATCTGTATTTATTGGCAGAAGTTTCACATTGAAAGTTCGTGAAATAGGCCCATAAATGCATATTCACGGTTGATTCAGTCCATAATATTGCAGAGTCAATTCTTCAACTTGGAGGTACATTGCAATTAAGCAATAAAGAGTCCTCCATTCAATATGTTTTACTTATATGAACAATGACAGGAGATTTTATTGACCAATAAATCGTGTAATAGAACTATAGGCCATTTATGCGAATATCAGCAATAATTTAGATAACTTATTATCACAAATTCTAACGAATGAACTTCAACGATCACGAAAATGTGACGCAGGAGGATTCAGCAGCGACAAAATGGAGTCGATTATTCATTGCGGTGCCATAAACGATATCGTTCGAGAATTTTATTGCGAGGTGGATTTAAAGAACAGGTTTTAAAAATAATTACCTACAAAGTTAGGTTTTTCGTGAAGTAGAGTGCCAACCTCTGAACCTCATCCTATTCTCTCTTTTTATCATGGCTTATGTTAATACGCCAATATGTATACATTTAGTTTGCATAGAATATATTAAACTGAACTACCTACGGTTTATGATGTTCCCATATTACATTGCACGAGATCCGGGAATTCCTTGCGCAAGAAAGTGATGAGCTAAAGATGAGAGATAACATCAGTTTTAGCGATTTTACAGAAGACAAAAATATCAGAAAGATTGTACATAATCTTTCACATTTGCTTGTTAACTATATCACAACTAACATCAATGCATGTCTAATTTCACCATATATATATATATATATATATATATATATATATATATATATATATACATATATATATAATTAGACGCAATCGTATGACTATGGGCGGGAAAATTTGTCATGAAATTATTCTCTGATAATATATTTTTGTGCACGACAATCGTATTTAGAGGTCGAAGCAATTAAATTCCATTACTTATGGGCTTCATTTTTTGAAGATGGTTGGTAGTGATGGTTAGTCTTCAACCATACCAGCAAATAACATCCAATGTTGTCCACCGAAATTCTTCACTCTTAAAGCGAAAAAAACAGTTAATTTTTTCCCATACCATTTTACCCGCTTTAATTATATTCTTTGTAACTTATACATCGGATGGAATGAGAGGTTTGAAATATGCTGATAATCGATACATCGTTTTATTCACCTATTAACAGCTATCATTAAAAGAAGTTTTAAGGTCCCGTGGAGCTCCCCAATGTCTGCGCGAGATTTCCCATAACTTGCGGTGAAGTAGGGATGCCTGACGAGGATACCACTCGTGGCCTGCGCATGCGAGGGTGACATAAATAAGTAAAAACTCAATTTAAAAATTCTAAAAGAAGGATGATAGCCAAGAAGCGAATATTGGATATTTTTTCCAGTGACAACAGAAAGAACAGACCTGAAAAAGGGAAAATAATGCTGTTACCAAGCACGATCAACAGCGGTGAAAAAGACCACGATTGAGGGAATAAACGGTGTAGCTCAGCACAGAAGCTTTCTGTCGGAATGGACTTCATATGGGCAGAGAAACGCCATTCTGGGTATCAAGAAACGGTTAAAAAATAGGTTTGGAGTTTATTTGCCCACATTTGTCAGCACTTGACGACATCGGAAACAGAGAACAGAATATCAGAAGTAATGAGAAGTAAGTGGTGCTGCCGGAGAGTGATGAGGTAAAGGAACAGGCACGAGTGGCTGATGGAATCCTACGAAGATTTGGAGGAGAGGGAAATCAGTGAATTGGTATTGCATCGATAAGTCTAGGATTCAAGTATTTATTTTTCACGCCCAAACAACGCATAATACCGCCAAAAAACAAAAACAAATCAATAAACTCTCACCAATTGTCCGATACCATGGGCATCAGAAATGACTTCATTCATTTATTTTGTTTCATTCCGACAACAGCACTTCGACCTTTACATCGGACTTAGAGGATTGATACAACCATTTGACAATTACATACACCCAACTTAACTTATTTTCTGGGTATTTTGTAGATTTAGCGGTATGTGTAAAGAAGAACCACACGAGAGGAAAAATGGAGAGGAAGGCTAAAGAACGAATTACGAGAAGTTAGGGATGGAAGGCGTCACCGCACATTGCCTTGAAAGAGTCAAGGGAATAGCAAAGATGGGTTCTCATATCTTTGGGCTGACATCATACGATGACTAAGATTCTACTTTCAAATATATCGACAGTTAAGTTATATAAAAATATGGCCATGAAAGCTCATGTAATATGGAACAATTATAGAGAGCCAAGAACTCAGTGCATTTATTACGCGAGGACTTAACTTAATGGTAATTCGGCGTACAAAAGATAATGGATGGAAATGGTCTTTTCAGATCATTTTGTTTCACGTGGTATGACTATTAAAAAATTCCATTTGCATCTTAACTAACACCCAGTAACTCCTCCAATCAAGACGGCAGCATGTAATTGCGTTGGCTGAAGAGTGCACGGGAGACGGAACATTCCTGCTGGTGAAATTTGTAATTTAGTAAAAACTAAGAAGGGAATATCCTCGAGGATATCCAAACAGTTTATCCTAAAACCATTGTAGATCTATTATTACTTCAAGGATACTGGCAAAAAAGAGAATGCATGCCAAGAAGTCTCAATTCCTTCTCCCACTTGAAAAAGGTATTCCATAGATTTTGAAATGCCCGGAACAGAATTTTTCGGGTCAGTAGAAACGCACAATGGATATCCACACAAGAATAATTACCAAGTTTATATTATACATGGCAGGAAACAGTTAAAAGAGACTCGAAGCGAGGCGAATGGTACACAAATAAACACGCTCGGTGTCTTCGTTTACGTTATTAACCATTGACCAATGACCGCAGTGAACGTACGTAAAATGGCCACCACACGAAAATGCTTCGCTATTCTTTCCGCATTGGTACTCATTTTCTTTGAGAAAGGGACATCCCTCTCTCTTCGTGGCATGAGCATCTGTTTGCGGAGAGATGGTGCTCAGGAGCCGGGATTCTGGCCTCTCATTGCCGGCATCTGTCAAGAAGGCGCTGACGGAAGTGAAGATATGGATGGCATTCTCCGCTAACCCTCCCCCTCCCCCCCTGGACTCCCCTCTTCCCCCTCTTCTTCCACTCGCCCGAGCGTTTCCGAGTTCACAAGTGACGTAGCGAATGGCCTCTTCATAACCAAACCTCTTCAAATTCGGTAAAAATGCTGCTCCCACGTTACGGCGATCCCAGAAGTGAGGGTGCACTGCGCCCGACGATTGACGCCCTCGGGGATCCAACCGTATGCTGGAGAGAAGCATTGGGTAACACGATGTCAAAGTTCCTTTTTTTTTTGGTTTAGTATGAACTTAAAACGTTGAAAATGGGCAGTAAGTCACGAGGCATTCTCGAGAGAGTCGGAGAAGGGAGGTATCCAACCTCTCTCGGGGTTGGGGGAGCATCTGAGAGCGACTGCGATGAGAGAGACCACTTTAAAAAACGGTCCGGGGGCCTTCGTGTGGGCTACGAGTGCATGACCCTAGATGGCGGGGCAACCACCTGCTCCGCGGTGTCGGGCACAGCCTCACCAGAATACTCGTCGCTTGCCTTGGAGCTTCGGAGGAGGATATTTCAACGCTAAGTCAAAAATAATGAAAGAAAATACGAGTACTATTGCGTGCGATGTCCATAAGTTAAAGAAATTTACTCCCAGTTTAAAAATGTCATCAAATTCCCTTGGCATCCTTTGGGTGGGGATATAGACAAAAAAACACATTGCACATATGCGTATGTACATATACATATGACAACATCACATAAAAATTTTCAAATGATGATATTAAAAAAGTCAAACACCAAAAATGGATATAAATTTTTATTCGGCGGGCTATTCACAAAATTGGCATAGAATATATTTTAATTTCGACATCAGAAAGATATCTGTGCATGAAAAATCTGGATTTGACCTCGACTGACGCAGTATTTAAGGATAAGTAAGTTTAATTTTAACTTTCGGCCGATATTTAGATGTGAAGATTTGGCCTCAATACAGAGAGTAATACACGTATAATATTGAGACATGCCCTTTCACTTATATCAAATTTGATACGCTTAGAATAGATAGATGCCACAAGGGCTGGATGATCGTTCTCTGCAATTTCGAAGGAATTGAGATGTGCGACGTGACCTCAATGAGCAAACGTACCCAATGCTACTTCCTCAGCCAAAACACATAAATAATTCCGCAAGAGATATCTGTGGTAATCAAAGACCAGGAAAACTACTATTGCTTATTTTTTTCACCACCAGCATAATACAGAGATTTCGCATAATCCCGAGATCCGCATTTATTGGATCTCCCTTCTCTCATGCGTCACACAAATCCCTTCGCCCTCGGCCATCTTGCATATAACTTCTGCTACGGTTGAATTATGAAATTGGACGCATGGCTTCCTCAAGCGTTCTGCCCTTCCACCTCACATTTTTCTGCTTTCACGAGTTGTTTGACATGCATCGGAATACGCAGATTTCATTTGGCCTCATCGAAGTCAATTGGATTCCACATTCTTCGCACCTTGCCAGAAACTTCACATAGGCTTTTTTCATTCGCTACCAATATCTGTCTGCATTAATATATATCTCTATGCCTCTCGATTTCCCCCTCCTTCCATGCCGCACCTGTCTATGCGCTCTTCCGCGAAAGAAACCCAATCACAAAGGCATAGGATTGAATACGCCTATTCCTGTGTCAAATGCCTTGAACGAACATATGTCTTCCCGTATTTCATCATATTCCCGGGCAGGAAGATTTCATTTTTTTATCATTCACTGTGAAAACTTTGCTTCTTCAGGTGTTGTTTTCCTTTCAATCAGCATTGCTGCAATTTATGACATTGCTGGCCGTGAAATACTTTATTTGAGAGAGTAAAACCGATGCCTCACTAACGAAATCAGTAGCAGAAATAAAGGGATATACGAGACATGATCTTAATTAAAGACTGAATAGACGAAAAAGTGTGATTTATCCGGCACAGGCACTCTGATCAAGTGATTGCCAACAACTTTGACGGGATGGAATTAGACCTAAATCTGCATCGATGACGGAGGCAAGACTCATTACAATGGAATCTGAAATAATGTCAAGGGCAGAGGCCAGTCCCTTGGCAGTAGGCTCGGTAAAAAGTAAACTACATCTCATCCTTTATCCCTTGACGCCATCATTCCCACACGTGCTTGCGTTTAGGTATGCGTTATTGAGGAGTAGTCGGTAAAATTATCGTGAAACATGCTTGTAGGACTTCAACCCATGGTAAGACTGGATTAATAATGCTGAAGTATTTATTTCGAATTTAAACACCTTCTATCAGTCAAGTACTCACTGGAGAAACTGCCGGAGATGTCGCGACGGCAACTTTAACAGAGCCGGCCGCTAAATGTGCATTACAATGCGATGGTTTCAGTGTGTAGAAGTCATTCGCCATGACCTGGATTCGAACTCGGATCCCTCGATGCCCGGCCGAGTGTTTTAGCCAGTTAAGCTACCGAGGCGTCCTCTAGCACTCTGGAATTTTCACTCAGAATATCGAGGGATCCGGGTTCGAATCCCGGTCAAGGCGAATTATTTACACTCTGAAATTGCTTCATTGCAACTTTTCAAAAGTTGTTCATGATTGTGACGAAGTATGTACATTTGTGAATCCTAGGGACGGACAAATTTTCATTCTGAGAGAGAGAGAGGTGGGTTTCTTCAATGAACAATTATGCAAAATTACAGTGAAAATATCTAGCAGGTTTGACGAAAATTTCTTTGCACATTTTATTTTACCAAGGCTAATTTCGGCATTTATTTTTGCATTTTATTTTCCAGGTATTACGTAACCAATTTTGTTTGCCAATCCTCGCAAAAACAGTGACACAAAGTGTGAAGCTGAAAACATTTAATAAATCAAATGGAATAGAAAATGTCATTTTCTAATAGCCAATATATCCCTAGCCTTTCGATTCCTTCCCAAATCGATTTCTGGTCATAGTAGCTGGGTTAATCAATATATTTATCAAATCAGAGCTGAACGATTTTTTTTTAATTTCCTGAAAGTTAAATAAAATAATAACACATTTGAACATACCGAATTGAACTTTAAATTTTTTTCCTGCGACCTTGAACTCCTGAGCTGTGAATTATTTTTTTGTGTAACGCACTCGCGGTGGTTTTAAATGGTTGTAAAATTTGCAGCAGAGGACAAGTTCCTTTATGACTAAATATTTTCCTTGTGGTTTTATTTGAAAGCTATGTAAATGCAATTTCTAAATATATGAAGACTAAAATCTCGTTGCTAATACTTTCAAAATGGTGGCCACCTGAACTTGATCAGGCCGAATTAAGTTTTATAGGAAATATACTATTTTGCATAAGGGACTTTACTACATAACATATTTTGCTTAAGGGACCATACTGTACTTGATGCAACACTTTTTCATTACCCATCAAACATTAAAAAAAAATATATAAATTTGTGTCATTCCATCCTTCATTCAAAAAATTTAAGTCTAATGCGACCGAGCAAATTTCGATGACCTTTGCTAATACTGAAATCAGCATGAACACATTGTTACATGGGCAGCATGTGCATTGCAACACACAAAAAGTTGGGCCCACACAACTTAGGATTACAGGAAAAAAAATTAACATTCATTTAAATGTGTTCGGACATGCTGCTTTTGCGATATTTTTCAACAATTAAAAAAATATATATATATGTCCACCTTCAATAATTGATGAATTAACGTGTTTTGACCCAGTCACCTTCACTCCCACGTTAGAAAGTCGAGTGGGCCACCTTGGCTTGGTATACTTTCGCTAACCGTCGCCATGCATGCTACTAGCTGAATGACCATTCTTACGCTAAGCTGTTCATTATTCTATCTTGGCCTTATTTAATTATTCTCCAAACTAGAAGCCCATCTTTCATGCGTAGAAAAGTTAGGCACATGGACACCGTAGTATATGTTAGCTGCTGAGAAAATTCTCTTCATCTTTTGGTGTATTCAATGTTTTAATGGTGACTACTAATATTTAAGCATTAATTAGTTTCAATGACGGAATCCTGGTGTGGAATCGACCCGTGAAGCCCCGAACCCCGTGCTGACTAGCAGGGTCGCAGAAATAAATAAATCAAACTTTGGCGTCCAACGTACTCCCCTCGACTCCGATTGCAAGCACCCGACCGTCAGAAATACGGTTCGGGAAATTTCTCAAGCAAAAGCAAGCGGATTTTTGCGGAGAAGGGAAGAAAGAAGACGACTGGTAGTCAGTCACACCTCGCCGTTGTTTCCTGCAGCGTGGTATTCTCTGAAGAAGTTTTTAGCCCGAATCCTCTTCTTTTACACCCTTATTTCTAGCTGGTCTTCCTTCTGATGCTCGGCTACGGATACCTATGTAAAACTTGAACGCTCGTGACCGCCCGCTATGCCAAAAGGCGACTCATTAAAGGAGTGTGTGGCCATGATATCATGCAACCATTTTATCGGCATTGGTAATTTCCTTTCATGGGAATGACGGCATAGCCGATCTTTCATCCTACTCGCCCATCTGTCTCCTAATACACGCGAGCTTTTGAGTTAACGCTCTTAGTCTCCTTCCTTCGACGTCGATGACATTTGCGTCGTCAAGTCCGACTTCTTTACACTTGCACTATTGTCAGAGACGGCAAATGGCTCTGCTTCCGAAGTTTCAAAACTAACATTTTCAAAACTCCAACGCCTAATTACAATTTTGGCAATGCGTATTTTGATGGCATGTGTATTTAATAGAAGATTGCCTCCGTTTAATACTTGGGAAGCTCGAAGCTTAGCGACTACGCACCATCGCCCTGATTGCTAGTTGTACCGAAGCTTGACTAGCTAAGTGCTATATTTTCATGGTTTCAATTTAATCGATGCCATCTACACTTCCAATCCCTACCACAGCAAAAGTATAAATATATTCCCTTTTATAAATAGAGGCTACTCTGCCATTCCTTAAAAACCATCCGCAGAGGCCTTCCTTTCCACCATCCTTTATGACAATAATACCACCGCCAACCTACTACTGCCGAAAAGCCCAATTGCCGGTTTCTAACGAATCATTCTTTTCTGATATACCACCCCTCCCCTTGCAAAATATCCACAAATCCCGAAAATCCCTGCGTGGACTTCGCGAGCTCTCGCGGCATGCAAAACCTTCTCCGTACCCATCGCGAATCGCCCTTACGCCCTTCTCGAATTCTGCCCAGCCTTCGCCGCTTCCTCTTGCACTTCAAGCGGCCTCACCTTTCGCCTCAAATGCAAATAAAACAGGGTGACTTTCTCTATCCGACAAATTCGCCACGCCCAATTGTATCATAATTAACGATCACCCAGCTTCCTGCGATCCCACTTCCGCTCCCCAACAAGTCTCCAAGCACGCTTCCCTAAATAACATTACCATCTGCTATGAGAGTGAATTAATCATATTCCCTCCCCCATATCATAAACAATAGGCTGAAATTGTTATTCAAGTCTTTTTGAACCTCGAGATTAAGTATTGCACCGTCCCCCCCCCGGCCCCTCATCAACTGTTTAACTTTTGACAATTTTCCCCCCATTCGAGCACTCACATTGGGTTGGCCACACGTTGGGCTTGAATGCTTCCTTTGTGTTTATTTCACTCGAACTTAGGCACTCAAAACATCCGAATGAAATCGGCCCCTCCCACTGAAACATGTCCTAGAAGGAAACGTGGGCAAATGAAGTTGCGTTGAACTGAAGTTACGCCGTGTAACTTTCATTTGAACATTTTCAAGTTTCACCTCTATGGGCAGGTTGATGGGTGAATTCCATTCAATTCAATAACATTGCAAGTAGAGAAACTGTAGGAGGGGCAAGTATTCAAAACTGTAGTTCGACAAATCATGGTCATGTCATGGGTGCGATACCTTAAATTTGACGATATTTTTTTCGATCTCTTTCACCGCACGTCTTTTTCTTGCATTCCCGACAGATTTGTTATGTTCAATATCCTACTTCCTTTCGGTACCAGTCGCTTCGCCCACGGAAATACATGATGGCAAAACGGTGAGATGTCATTTAATCCAGCGGCTGTTTCCCGGACTGGAGATTCAAAAACGTCGCCCCGCGCACTGCCGAGACATTGCATCCCGTCCTCATGAGTCGACTCCTCCCCTCGGCCGCTCCCCGACGATGTGCTCCCCACGATTGACGCTGCGGCACATACTGAATCACTGGAAAAAGACAACAGCTGTTGCATAGCAAGCAACAAAACCATTGCACATCCTTGCTCTACCTCCACCTTAAACGCCCACGCGTCCCGGACGGATCACAGTGCTCAGGGCCATTCCGCACAAGTCCCTTCACAGCAGATTTCTCCGATTCGCTTCGGTCGCAGTACTCACATGGATTTCGTATCCCACGAAGTTTTTAACTGGCCGCGTGAATGAAATGGGCGAAGTGGTGGCGATTTTAACCCAAATAAGGACCTCCAAGTACCTTCGAATGTCATGACGTATGCTCGTCCGAACACGTTACTCGTGTAAGATTCAGAAATATGGCGAATGATGAATACTATATACTACTATACGCCTTGACTTAGAATTTATGAAGGATGTTCAATTAAGTACGATGATAGCATTTTTTATTCACTTAATTTATTGTGCAATTATCAGTGTTATATTCTTCGTTACATTAATATATCATGGATTTTTAGTATAAATTTAATTGTTTTGACTCCAGTCCAGTTTCCGTCAGCGGCAGCCGTTAAAATTTGAAAAATGTTTCGATCGCATGCCTACGTCTGTTTCCGATGATGAAAAACCCTTCCAGGAATGTGCTCCTTCATATTGGGGAATGAGATATGTTACATGAGTCTAAGAAACACAATTCACACTGATTGTTGCGAGGCAATCGAGATTTGTGGTAGAATTCGCGTAGCCCACCGCGCACAAACTTCAGTGCAATTATTCTCTGATTAGCGGGTTGGTAAGACCCAACGAAAATTTAATTACTTCTGATCGTTCTGTTTACGTTCTTTGGCGATCTTCTCTCTCGCAATAGTAGCAGCAGTGTTCATGTTTAATAGCAGAGCAGTGACTGGATCCAGCTTTCTTTGCAATTCCAAACTTAAACCCATAAAAATTCCGTAAACCATCTTCTAGCTGCGCTATAGGGAGGGACCGGCTTTCTGTGAGCCTCCCGAAGCATTAAATATGCTTCAATGGACGCACTGTGCAGACGACAGCGAAATATCAATAGATAGACACGTGTTACTCCCACCGTTGCTGTACGAGAACTGAACGCTTCACGTTGCAACAGCCACCGCTGCCGCAATGCTATTGCCAAATCAATGCAACTTGGGCCACTTATGCATCACACAAATAACATAAAATGAATGCTTTGCGCCATCAAACATTCAAATAAAAACTGAAGCATCACTGGCGAACATGCCTTGCGCTCCTAAAACTTCTCAGCACGTTGAGAAAATAGGTGAAAGAAAAAGCCCCTACTCTATCCCTAAGTAGGAAGAAGCACATTGAAAAATCATCGGTTGGCCTAACTCGGCATTGTGCGTTTATACATCTATAAGCAGAAGTACACAAATATTCATTTTTAAGCGTAAATGGAAGTGCGTGTGCGCCCAGCGGAAGTACGTACCTTGTCATTGGTATGAATATTAAAAATAATGCGTCAAAATTAAAAATATTTTCACAAACAAAAGTATAAATGTTGTTCCAGAAGATGTAAATTTCACCGAAATAATTATTTTTCGTTGTTAAAGATCGATTCATAAATTTATTTAAAATCATCATTGTCACCAACTTTGGGCAATTGTGCGGATGTAAAAACAAATTAATCAATTAAATATCTATAGTCATTGCCGTATGCAGGAAGACAACGCACGAAGGGAATCTTTCACAAGCGCCCCGTGAACGGATGAACTGCATATCCGTGGACAAGTGCCTCGCTGAGAGCATCGACTTGGAATACACTCGGGGAATACATAGCACTGCTTCAAATAAACTAGCATTGCTAAGCGTTTGAGGGGAAAACCCTACGAAGGAAAATGTAAGAAGAAATATGATGTACATAAACCGTCGCCTATATGTCTTTAAATGAGTGCAGTTTAATTATTTTGCATTCGCGGATTGAACCTTTATTAATGACAAACTTTTTAAAAGCGATTACCAAGAAAAAAGACACATCTAAGCATTAGAATATATGGGAGGGGAGCGATGGGATCAGCGAAGAATCTCTGATCTAGTCTGATCATCCGACCCATCGCGGGCGGAGTGACGTGGTTGACTCGCGACTTGATGAGAAACAAATAATATTACGATGCTACGCCCACCTTTAAACGAAACCTCGGTGTTTTATTTCAAATATTTGAAACAAAAAGTGTAATTAGTTATGACACAATTAATAACAAGAATGATCGTGTTGATCAAACGACAATCCAGCTTGTTTAATTGCGACAACGAGGCCCACGTTGACATTGCAAGTAAACTGAAATTTATGCTACCACCTGCCTATTCAATCTCATAGGCACAACGGTAAATCCACCACCCTAAATATACCACACAAACACACACACAAACACAAACACACACACACACACACACACACACACATATATATATATATATATATATATATATATATATATATATATCTATATATATATATATATATATATATATATATATATATATATATATATATATATATATATCTGGCAAACTACGGGGCTCGGCCCCATCGGCCGTATGTCGTGCCCGGCAGCGGGGGAGGCAAGGCTTCGCGGTCGTCATCCTACGAAACCCTTGCAAGGGAAAACCAGCAGCAGCAGGACAGAAGACGCAGGAGAAGAAGACCACATTAGTTGGAATAGGAACGTGGAATGTTAGGACAATGATGAGGACGGGGAAATTGGAGAAAGTTAAGCGAGAGATGGAAAGGGGAAATATAAATATTTTAGGTCTATGCGAGGTGAGATGGAAAGATAGCGGGGATTACTGGAGTGATAAGTATAAAATAATATACAGCGGCGGGGACGAGAGCCAACGAGGGGTTGCCGTAGTATTAACTGAAGAGGTAGGAAGAAGCGTAGTGAACATAGAGCAGGTAACGGATAGAATACTACTAGTAGAGATAAAAGTAGAACCGACGAACTTAGTTATTATTCAGGTATACATGCCACCGAGCAACCATAAAGAAGAAGAGGTCGATAGGATATACGACCAGTTAGAGGACATAATCGCTTGTGTTCCTGCAGGGAAACATTTGATAGTGATGGGGGATTGGAATGCGACGGAAGGTGAAGGAAGAGATGGTAAAGAGGTCGGGGGCTACGATTTAGGCACGAGGAATGACCGCGGGGAGAATGCAGTTGAGTTCTGCAGGAGACAGGGCTTAGTCATCACCAACACTTGGTTTAGACACCACAAAAGACGCAGGTATACATGGAAAATGCCAGGTGACTCAGAAAGGTATCAGCTAGATTATATCCTGGGTAGACACGGGTTTAGGAACAGTGTGAAAAATTCGCACAGCTTTCCGGGAGCGGATGCGGACTCTGACCACAATTTATTTGTTATGAAATGTAGCGTCCGTTTCAAAAAGATAAGGCAGGGGCGGCGAGTAAGAAAATGGAATGTAGAAGCATTACATGGTTTGAAAAGGAAGGAGTACCAACAATCGTGGATGATGGTAAAGAGCTAAGCACTATCGAAGAAAAATGGGAATGTATCAAGAAAGGGTTGTCTAAAGCCGCAAAAGACACTATTGGAACCGTTAACGCTAAAAGGACTAGGAAACCATGGATCACGGATGAGATGATTACAAAGATGGATGAGCGGCGAAAATGGAAGAATGTGAATACAGAGTTAGGCAAAATGAAGCACAAAGAATTGAACAATAAATTGAGGTGGGCAACCAATAGGGCAAGGGAAGCATGGTGGAAGACGCAGTGCGAGGATACGGAAAGTCTGCAGAGGAAGGGTGAAATCGGTGCGCTGTACAGCTAAGTTAAATCTTTATCGGGAAGTAAGAAAGGGAGATCAACGATAGCAGTTAGAGATAAGGCGGGTAAGGTAATAGTTGACGCAGGAAAGATCCAAGAGAGATTGAAGAAATATATAGAAGAACTGTATAGTAAAGAGCTTAGACCAACAAAGTTAGGCATAGAAAAGGAACATGACGTAGAGGAAGAGAGCTTAAGGGAAGAAGGGAGAAGAAGGGCATTAAGGGAGATGAAGCTAAATAAGGCCGTGGAAGTGGATAACATTCCCGCGGAACTTTTAAAATACTTAGGAAAATGTCGGAGGAACAGGCTATATGGGCTGATCCGTAGTATTTCTGAGGAGGGAATCTGGCCGGAAGACTTTGTGAGATCAGTTTTAGTTCCCATTCCGAAAAAGGTAAAGACTACATCATGTGAGGACTATAGGACAATACGTTTGGTATCCCACGCAGCTAAAGTTGTTCTTAGGATCATAAACAAAAGGATAGCGAGTGGGGCATATGATTACTTAGGGGATGATCAGTTAGGGTTTAGGAAGGGGAGAGGTACGCGTGATGCCATTGCAGTAATGAGATTATTAATCGAGAGGAATATAGAACACAGCCATTCCCCTTTTTCGAAAAAGCGTTTGATAGAGTGAATTGGGAAAATCTAATGAGTATATTGCAGAAAATAGGAATAGATTGGAGGGAAAGGAGGCTAATCCGCAACCTGTACATGTCTCAGACTGCTCAGGTGCGAGTGGGGAACGGGGAGTCCGGATGGGCAGTGTTAGGAAGAGGTGTAAGGCAGGGTTGCCCATTATCACCGTTGCTGTTCAACCTGTATGCAGAGGAAATGATTAAAGAGGCATGGGAAGAACTGGAGGTAGGAATGAAAGTGGGCGGGGAATTCGTAAAATCAGTTAGGTTTGCTGATGACCAAGCTTTAGTTTGTCAGTCAGCCAAGGGGCTGCAAGCATTGCTGAGTGAATTGAAAATTCAGTGCGACAGGTACGGGATGAGAATCAAAATTAATAAAACATAGGTTCTGCGATTTTCTAGAAAGAAAAAGGCTGAGCTTAACATTAAAAAAGGGGGGCAAAAAATAGGGCAGGTAGAACAGTTTACGTATCTCGGTAGTGTTTTGGACCAACACGGTCAAAGTAGTAGGGAGGTAAGGAGAAGAATTGCGCTAGGCAAAGAGGCTTTCACAAGGAGGAGGGAGTTGATGACGGGGACTTTGAGTAAGGATGTTAAGAAAAGACTCGTAAAAACTTTGATATGGAGCGTAGCTATGTACGGCGCGGAAACGTGGTCATTGAAGCAGGATGAGGATGGACGTAGACCCAATAAGAATTATATTTTAAGGTTATCTACCGGTTAAGGTAGGTTTTTGGATGGACACAACTACCAAACAAATATTTTATTACTCCTAACAAAACACAAAATCCATCATCCTACTCTATATCAGGTCCCTCTTCATCTCCGCGTACTTTCTTCCTCCCTTCATCCCGTCCAACATCCCTATCCTGTTCCTTCCCTTTCCTCTTTTGCCCAACATTCTACCCTCCATCACAGTCTTCAACATCCCACTGCCGGTCATCACCCCCTTCATCCACTTTTCCTGCCTCCATAGGATTTCTCCCAACAAACCCCTCTCTTCGCCCACCATATCGAGTACTTCCTCGTTTGTTTTCTTCTCTATCCATTTCACCTTCTCCATTCTTCTCCACACCCACATTTCAAAAGCCTCCAGTCTACGTCTATCCTCCTGCTTCAATGACCACGTTTCCGCACCGTACATAGCTACGCTCCATATCAAAGTTTTTACGAGTCTTTTCTTAACATCCTTACTCAGAGTCCCCGTCATCAACTCCCTCCTCCTTGTGAAAGCCTCTTTGCCTAGCGCAATTCTTCTCCTTACGTCCCTACTACTTTGACCGTGTTGGTCCAAAACACTACCGAGATACGTAAACTGTTCTACCTGCTCTAGTTTTTGCCCTCCTATTTTAATGTTAAGCTTGCCCTTTTTCTTTCTAGAAAATCGCATAACCTTTGTTTTCTTAATATTGATTCTCATCCCATACCTGTCGCACTGAATTTTCAATTCACTCAGCAATGCTTGCAGCCCCTTGGCTGACTGACAAACTAAAGCTTGGTCATCAGCAAACCTAACTGATTTTACGAATCCCCCGCCCACTTTCATTCCTACCTCGAGTTCTTGCCATGCCTCTTTGATCATTTCCTCTGCATACAGGTTGAACAGCAACGGTGATAATGGGCAACCCTGCCTTACACCCCTTCCTAGCACTGCCCATCCTGACTCCCCGTTTCCCACCCGCACCTAAGCAGTCTGAGACATGTACAGGTTGCGGATTAGCCTCCTTTCCCTCCAATCTATTCCTATTTTCTGCAGAATACTCATTAGTTTTTCCCAATTCACTCTATCAAACGCTTTTTCGAAATCTACGAAACAGGCAAATACCTCCTGGTTGTGTTCTATATTCCTCTCGATTAATAATCTCATTACTGCAATGGCATCACGCGTACCTCTCCCCTTCCTAAACCCAAACTGATCATCCCCTAAGTAATCATTTGCCCTACTCTCTATCCTTTTGTTTATGATCCTGAGAACAACTTTAGCTGCGTGGGATATCAAACTAATTGTCCTATAGTCCTCACATGACGTGGCCTTTACCTTTTTCGGAATCGGAACTAAAACTGCTCTCACAAAGTCTTCCGGCCAGATTCCCTCATCATAAATGCTACGGATCAGCCCATATAGCCTCTTCCTCCCACATTTCCCTAAGCATTTTAAAAGTTCCACGGGAATGTTATCTACCCCCACGGCCTTATTTAGTTTCATCTCCCTTAATGCCCTTTCTATCTCATGGTCTAGTATGCCTGGACCTAAGCTGTCTTCCTCTACGTCATTTTCTTTTTCAATGTCTAACTTTGTAGGTCTGAGTTCTTTACTATACAGTTCTTCTATATACTCCTTCCATCTCTCTTGGATCTTTCCTGCCTCAACTATTACCTTACCCGCCTTATCTCTAACTGTTAGCAAAGCTCTTCCTTTCTTACTTCCCGATAACGATTTAACTTTGCTGTACAGCGCACCGATTTCACCCTTCCTCTGCAGACTTTCCATATCATCGCACTGCGTCTTCCACCATGCGTCTTTTGCCTTATTTGTTGCCCGCCTCAATTTATTGTTCAATTCTTTGTACTTCATTTTGCCTAATTCTGTATTTATATTCTTCCATTTTCGCCGCTCATCTATCTTTGTAATCATCTCATCCGTGATCCATGGTTTCCTAGTCCTTCTAGCGTTAACGGTTCCAATAGTGTCTTTTGCGGCTTTAGACAACCCTTTCTTGAAACTTTCCCATTTTTCTTCGATAGTACTTAGCTCTTTACCATCCTCCATTATTTTCTCTACCGCCTGTTTGTATTCCTTCCTTTTCAACCCATTTAATGCTTCTACATTCCATTTTCTAACTCGCCGCCCCTGCCTTATCTTTTTGAAACGTACGCTACATTTCATAACAACTAAATTGTGGTCTGAGTCCGCATCCGCCCCCGGGAAGCTGTGGGAATTTATCACACTGTTCCTAAACCTGTGTCTAACCAGGATATAATCTAGCTGATATCTTCCTGAGTCACCTGGCATTTTCCATGTATACCTGCGTCTTTTGTGGTGTCTAAACCAAGTGTTGGTGATGACTAACCCCTGTCTCCTGCAGAACTCAACTGCTTTCTCCCCGCGGTCATTCCTCGTGCCTAAACCGTAGTCGCCCACCTCATCACCATCTCTTCCTTCGCCTACCGTCGCATTCCAATCCCCCATCACTATCAAATGTTTCCCTGCAGGAACACACGCGATCATGTCCTCTAACTGATCGTATATCCTATCGACCTCTTCTTCCTTATGGTTGCTCGGTGGCATGTATACCTGAATAATAACTAAGTTCGTCGGTTCTGCTTTTATCTCCACTAGTAGTATTCTATCCGTTACCTGCTCTATGTTGACTACGCTTCTTCCTACCTCTTCATTTAATACTATGGCAACCCCTCGTTGGCTCTCGTCCCCACCGCTGTATATTATTCTATACTTATCACTCCAGTAATCCCCGCTATCTTTCCATCTCACCTCGCATAGACCTAAAATATCTATATTTCCCCTTTCCATCTCTCGCTTTTTATTGTAGAATAGGATGTTGGATTGTGCTTTTTTAGGAGAAACAAATATTTATTTGGTCGTTGCATCCATCCAAAATCTACCTTAAACGGTAGATTACCTTATGCACACACTCACACAGATATATATATATATATATATATATATATATATATATATATGTATATATATATATAAGAATTATATATATATATATATACATATATATATATATATATATATATATCTGTGTGAGTGTGTGTATAAGGTAATCTGCCGTTTAAGGTAGATTTTGGATGGTGAAACGGTAGATTACCTTATACACACACTCACACAGATATATATATATATGTATATATATATATGTATATATATATATATATATAAGAATTATATATATATATATATATATATATATATATATATATATATATATATATATATATCTGTGTGAGTGTGTGTATAAGGTAATCTACCGTTTAAGGTAGATTTTGGATGGATGCAACGACCAAATAAATATTTGTTTCTCCTAAAAAAGCACAATCCAACATCCTATTCTACAATAAACCCCTCTTTATCTTTGTGTACTTCCTTCCTCCCTTCATCCCGTCCAATATTTCAATCCTATTCTAGTCCTTTCCTCGTTTGACTAACGTTCTCCCCTATATATCAGTCCTCACCATCCCATCGCCAATCAAAATGCCCTTCATCCATTTTTCCTTCCTCCTTAGGATTTCTCCCTACAATCGAGTTGATTTAGTTGGCATATTTTGAATGCATTAATAGATCTTTTATCGAGTGTTACCATGTTTGCATGAGAAAGCCAACCGAGCAGTCTTCCCACCAGATGAGAATGGCACATAATAAGCATTTTGCTAGGATATAATGACGATGTTAGAGAACAATAATTTAATGACCTAGGTTGAATGAATTAGTTAACCTGACAAGCAAATTATGTGAAATCTGTAAAATAATAAGCGCAAACCATCAAGTTTCATATCAATAGATTTTAGTGCGGTTTCTTTCAAGTGCCTGGGCGAGCCTTAGCGTTTTCATTAATGTTGTTCCATAATTTCATTGGAAATAACATTCTGCTCTGGTATTACTGGCAATAGCCAAATTTACATTCGTAGATCATTATCAACGCATTACTCTTAATCAATATTCCATTCGGATTATGAGAACAATTAGTCTAGTTTTGCAATGTTCTTAAATCCCCTAATATGTGGGGCGTTAATTCAGAGGAAACCGCGATGCTTTCGGGTATTCAGTCATCAACAAAATGTCAAATACTCAATGAGAAAATGTGACATAAATCGGAACATTTTGTAGCTCCTTGGTAGATTTTGCATTTACATAATACGTATCGCGTGTAGGTTAATATTTCATTATCATTGAGGAATTTTGAAGATAGACAAGTCTATAAATCAGCCGTTGTCCATGCGTGAAGATATCATCAGATATGAAAAGGTTATGACCAACATGTCGACGCTGAGAGGAGTGGCGAGGGGGAATGGGGAGGGGTGGGAGGAAGAAGACCCGGTCGCACAGTGAGGCAAGCCGCTTTTCAACGCATATTTCGCAAAAATCTAATAGTCTATCGAGATAATGAAATGTAATTTCCAATTGAAGGAGGAATGATCAAAGTGTCTTGAGGGGTCGCTCTTAAACAAATGCACCACGTAGTTTCGAGGGAAGGATATGAGTGGCCAGCAGAGCTCTCGAAATCAAGTTAAAAAAGGTGAATGTTTAAAAGGCGTATTCTATCGGCTCAGCAAAAGTAACGTCGTAAGATTTTTATTGGGAATGAATGCGTAAAATTTTCTTATTCTCACACTTTCACTGTTTAAACTTCAAAAGCCGTCATCGCTCTATCACAAACGTATCGCGTTAGAGGCTTCGGAGAAGGTGATCAACAGAATCAATTCATTCAAGAAATTATTTAATGATGGCAAAAATTTTTAAAGATATGGAATTATGATTTATACGTTCATATTAAGTATGGAAATCAAGTCGAGAGAACCTACAGACATGGTCAGTAGATATTCAATTTTAGTTGAAGCATTTTCAACTTCAGTGGACTCCGATGAAGCAGTTCGCTCTGTTGCGGGAGCTTAGATTGTATTCGATGTGCGATCATTAAGTTTTAGTTGAATATTCCGAAATATGAGAAGGTATTTATCGTCAAATATATATCTCCTTAAGGTCTGCAAGAAAATTTATACATTTGCCACTACTTCAATACGCATTATTTGAGAAGCATTTTTGAATGCATTTTCTCCAAGGCCGGTTTGCACACGAGACAAATAAGCCGCATGT
This sequence comes from Hetaerina americana, assembly GCF_022747635.1. Classification (NCBI taxonomy): domain Eukaryota; kingdom Metazoa; phylum Arthropoda; class Insecta; order Odonata; family Calopterygidae; genus Hetaerina; species Hetaerina americana. The sequence goes on along the minus strand of NW_027286719.1, from coordinate 5,766,988 downwards.
ACTCATTTTAAAGCAACAATTGCCAAATTGGTGGGCGCTTAATGCAATAATTGACTAGAATTCTTATACTGCAATTCTGATTCCATTGCGGTTGCAAGATTATTTCCGATGCTCTTTCATACTGAATCGTGGTAATAATACCCATAGAGTTTTAATTTTAAAGTTGAATAGCTAATTCCTCTAATTACTCTTCCTGGTCTTTAACATTTAAATAACATATTGGAAGGGATTATTCAAGGCTATTTCTGTTCAGCCCTTCTACTTTTACCGTATGCTAAATAGGTATATCCTTGCCCTTGCATTCGAATAATTTATGGCGCAAAACATTAATTTTATGTTAATTTGGCTCAAGTTTCATTGATCTGGCTATAGCATTGCGTCTGCAGCAGCTGTTGCAGCTAGCAGCGTTCAGTTCTCGTACGGCAACGATGGGAGTAGCACGTGTCTATATATTGGCATTTTGCTTTCGTCCGCACAGTGCGTCAATTGGAGCATATGCAATACTTTGGGAGGCTCACAGAAGGCTGGTCCTTCCCACGAAGGGGCGTTTCGGCAATCGGGTCGCCTATTTCAGAAAAATGAAAGTGGTGTCCCTATTTTGATTGTGTTACAATGCAATATTTGACTTCGTATTCCAACATTTTTCATCGAGTAGGTGTGCGCGTATGTATGTCTATATTATTATTTAGTACTGTATCGGTTAAGGTTGGTTTTGCATTGCAAATAAATATTTTGTTTCCCCTAACGAAACACAACCCAACAGTTATAATTGTAAACACAGTAATAAACCCTAAGGTCGATTCCGTCGGTGATGATAGAGTTTGCCCAGTACTAAACCCGACGGCGTGAGAAATTCACACATCAGGGTAGCGTTGGACTTCTGACCGGAGGGCCCGAGTTCGATTCCCGGACAAGCCACTCTGGGCACCCCGCAGCTCCACCCAAGCTATGTGATTTTTCGGGTACCAGTTCTTCCTGGGAAACCATAACCGGCACAGGGAAAGGAACTGGCCCCTCTACCATGATGTGTGAATTTCACACGGCATCGGGCTTAGTACTGGGTGAACTCTACCAAACCGACCTTCGGGTTAATTACTGTGTTAATTGTTAAATATATACAAGGATGTCCAAGAGAACAATTGATATTGACATCCTTGTCTTTCTACCGACTTTCTATTCGCTCTCCGCAACTGTGGAGTCTAAGACTTTAACAGATTCCATGTATATCGTCTCTTCCACTAGGTCCTCCTTATCTTCTGTTAAAACTTCAGAATGTTGCGCACAGTGTAATTTGCCCAACACCTCAGAATTCACTGAGAATGCATTCTGCTGGTTATCTCTAATCTTCATTTCTACTGGTGACCTCATTATTACCTTGCCATCGCGCGCGCCCTCCTCCTTTTTCAATGCGAACTAATCTTTAGGCTTGGACTTATCACTCCAAGAAACACGCTTCACACTGATTTTTACGAGGCAATAGAGATTTAGCGGTAGGTTTCGCGTAGTCCACCGCGTACAAACTTCAGTGCAATTATCCTGTTACCCACGGGTTGGTAGGACCCAACGAAAATTTAAGTATTTCTGATCGATCTGTTTACGTTCTTTGGTGATCTTCTCTCGCAATAGTAGCGGCAGTGTTCATTTTTAATTCCATAAGAGCAGTGACTGGATCCAGCTTTCTTTGCAATTCCAAACTTAAACCCATAAAAATTCCTTAAACCATCTTCTAGCTGTGATGTAGTCAAAATCAAAACGGGATTCATTTTTGTAAGCGCCCCTTTCCTAATTATTTTCGATATTTAACCCATATTAAATATCTGTCTCTGCGATCTACCGTATTTTCATCCGACATTATAATAATGGCATCCTGTGCCGAAACCATGGTTGAGTAAATAAAAGAAGTGCGGCAATAAGCCAAGTGATTTCAATTCATCCAAGTGAACGCAAAGCATTTCCACCATCGGATCCCCGATAGCACTCCTGCGCGATGGCAATAACAACATTGCAGCCGTCTTATGGCCACGCTCCGGATGGAAGGGTGGATACCGAATGCCTCGGAGTGGAGTGGGCGTTTTCAGTTCGGACGGTTTACCCCGACGACGGGCAATTTAGACCCGCGAGCGACGGCGGCCCCACCCTCCGTGGCCCCATCCCCTTCCCCCCCCCCATCAACCACCGCCCCGTGGCACCTCACTGCCGACCCTCCCGCCCGATGCTCCCTCTCCCGGGATTCCGGGGAGCACCGCAAAAGAATTGGATTCATTGCGTGGTGGGAGAGCTGCCCCCCTCCCACGGCGGTGGAACTGCGCAATACCCGCTTTCAAAAGGCGTTTCTTAATCCGCCGGATGCGTGGGATTTGCCTCCGAAGCGCGCCGAACGCGAGAGCGGGGAAACATCTGGGATCGCGGGGCGTGATTCTTCGGTTTGGAAAGCGCAACTATCGAAGGGGGTTACTCGGAGCGCCGTTTAATCATGCTAACCAAAAGATTTCATAGTCATGGTGACGGCAGGAGAAATATAAACTTCCAAGACTCGATCTCGCATTAAAATTTTCCCCGACGCACTCGGCGCGTGGGTGCGGTCCGAGGTGGGCGGCGAAGCGGAAGAAGACGCCCAGGGAATCGGGCGGAGACCAACGCGACGCACCGCGGGGACGGACGGCGGCGCACCACGGCGAATCGAGAGCGCTTGCCGCCCGCGTCGTATGGCCGCGCAGTCGGTCGCGCGAGAGATCACTTCGAAGATTCTCGGCGGGGATTCTCTGGAAATCCTCCGCTGCGCGATTCACTCGGTAGAGAGCCTTTCATCTTGGTATCTCTCGACCATACTAGAGCGTATTACGGGGTGCTAGCATTAATTCTAACTTTCCCGTGAGCTTGTGCCTTTGTACACTTCGCTCAACGGGATGTAAATGGCATAGTCGGTGCACAATCTCGATGGAATTCGTCACAAAATCTGTCGGATGATGACAGCGCTTAAGAAGTAGCGATGGATTTGAGTTTTTTGTTTACTATTGATTCTATGAAGGCGTGGTATCCGGGTCAGAAGGTTGAAATACCAGTTGCCATATTTCGGGCCACTCGGATCAACTTCGTGATGAGTATCCCTTCCTTCGTCATGTCTCATCCCTAAACTTTTCATGTGGATGATCACCAACGTTGACCGGAATATCGACAATGGAGTCTTAGCCTTCGCTCCCTTCCTAATATCTTATCTATACTCACCTTCACAAAACTCAGAAGCTGGTTTCAATTGCACCGTATTTGGGGAAATATTAAAATATGGAATGGCGAGTTGTCCTCAGGCGAGGCGGAGTGTTAAGTCCGCTCGACAGCGGCATTGAAGTCACGGGAGGACTCGTTCGAACGCAAGGCCGTGAAACTTTTTTGATTTCACGAAACATTTGTTCAAAATTAACCGCGCAGATTGTGTGCTGAAATAATTAATCTGGTTAATTTCGTTTTTATGCAAGCTAAAACTATTCTGGTTTGTAATTTACTGTCCCTATACACAGCAAGAGGTCGACGGAGGACATGCACTGATTAGTTCAAGCATGGACACTCACTAAATCTGTGCTCCGAGTAAAACAATGCCACACCAATGTCAAATACCTCTACGGGAACCCCGAATTTTATGAAATCCGGCTGTGACATAAACTTCGAAGGAATAAGGGATGATAAAAATACTAAATATAATTACTCCGAGCTACAAGTACACCTTCACTTGACGGAATATGTGATCGGGTGATTTGGGCATTAGTAGTCGACGTAAGTGAAGGTTAAGTGGCGAATCGACACTGGAAATGAAAAGAGGGGTTTTATTTCGCTTCGATTGGATGCCTCGCTCCGGGAGTGCGTCCAGTAAATGTAACCCTGCGGTGAAAGATCTAATTTCGGAACTAAGATCTAGAGGAAAATGTGTCTATTTCGTGAAATATCTTTCAGAGAGAATAGAAAGAGCCAAATTATTTTTGGGTAGCCTGGGCTGGGAGCCACCGGAAGCACGGAGATTACATGCATGATTTCAAATTATGTTTTAGAGAAGTACAAATCATTCAGGCTTAACGCTGACAAAATTTGGCCTAGAATTAGTTCCGTGGGCGAAAGGGACGCTAAGGGAAATCAGGCAGACAGTTATAACTAATCTTCACTCCCACGCACCATTCGCGACCAGAGAAGTAGGAAACATCACGCACGACGAGTCGGGTTTCTCAAAATAATATAATACCCATTGGATAGAGTCACCTGTTATTCGCAATGCCTCTAATTACGTGCTCACGGTGATGATCTAACAACACCCACCACACGGACTCCCGGTGGTCGGTTGGGGGAGATAACACGAAAACATAGAAAGAAAGGTACGGAAAAATATTTGATGAAAAATTTACCCCCAGCGAACTTTGTCTCCTGATTTAAGGATAGAAGCTCTGTGATCCTTTACTCAACACAAGGGTTGCAGAAACATGTAATGAAAGGGTTGACTTCCCGCTTTAAGTGGACACATTTTGATTATGCAGCAATTATTTGGGTTCCATAGGAGAAAATCAATCGAGGAATTGGAAATTTTTCAGAGAAAAGCCGATAGATATGTGAAAAAATGCATCGAAAAGAGATGTTAGGGTGACGGATACGTTGGAGGAATTAAGTTGGGAGCCTCTTGAATCACGAACAGAGCAGGTAAGGTTAAGACTTTTAGAAAGGTATTATCAAAGGTAGTGTTCTTGTGACACCAAATCACATTGGTTGATGAGACCACCGGGGTAAAAGAAGAGAGGTGGACAGCGTCACGGACAGATTCAAGTATGTACCCATTCTTCCCTCGCACGACACGCAAACGTAACAAAATTGAACCCAATCACCCGAATATGTTTACTTCAAGACGAAAGTCTAATGACTTAATCAAACACACCAGTCATTCTATGGTACAAAGTATAGCATATATGGTGATCTCTTGAACGGTGCATACATCGTGTGCGTGTGTGTGGTAAATATATATTCAAATGTCAAAATTTGTTTCCAGTTAACTTTAGGCGAGAAATCTGTAGTTAACTCGTGTGTGAATTTCTTGTTCGATTTAAAACAGTTTCCCGAGTGGTTTTCAACTCTTATGAGTCGATATAAAGTGTAGGTTTCAGGCGTAGTCTGATTTTCGATGCTGCGGTTTATTTCTTTGTGAATTGTTTGCCCAGTGTATGAATTTTCGAATGGGGGTTCAAGGACACTTCGGAGTAGCATACGCTGTTGATTATACTTGTGTAGGGTATGCACGGTACGCCTTTAAAAATATAATAAATACACGAACGCCAATTAGATTTCTACTCCTATTTCTATTTGTGACAAAATGAGAGTGGGTGAGTTGGCTGCAGAAATGACATCATGAGGAAGTAGCTTGAGAACTTATATTATTATTAGGTAATCTACCGGTTAAGGTAGTTTTTTGGATGGACATAATTACTAATTAAATAATTTGTGACCCCTAGCAAAACATATCATCCTACTTTACATCAGGTCCCTCTTCAGCTCTGAGTACTTTCTTCCTCTTCCTCTCCGTCCTCCCTTCATCCCGTCCAACATCCCTATCCTGTACCTTCCCTTTCCTCCTTTGCCTAACATTCTCCCCTCAATTACAGTCTTCAACATCCCGCTGCCGGTCAATACCCCCTTCAGCCACTTTTCCTGCCTCCATAGGATTGCTCCCAGCAAACCCCTCTCTTCGTCCACCACACCAAGTACTTCCTCGTTTGTTTTCTTCTCTGTCCATTTTACCTTCTCCATTCTTCTCCACACCCACATCTCAAAAGCCTCCAGTCTACGTCTATCCTCATCCTGCTTCAATGACCACGTTTCCGCGCCGTACATAGCTACGCTCCATATCAAAGTTTTTACAAGTCTTTTCTTAACATCCTTACTCAAAGTCCCCGTCATCAACTCCCTCCTCCTTGTGAAAGCCTCTTTGCCTAGCGCAATTCTTCTCCTTACCTCCCTACTACTTTGACCGTGTTGGTCCAAAACACTACCGAGATACGTAAACTGTTCTACCTGCCCTATTTTTTGCCCCCCTTTTTTAATGTTAAGCTCAGCCTTTTTCTTTCTAGAAAATCGCAGAACCTATGTTTTATTAATTTTGATTCTCATCCCATACCTGTCGCACTGAATTTTCAATTCACTCAGCAATGCTTGCAGCCCCTTGGCTGACTGACAAACTAAAGCTTGGTCATCAGCAAACCTAACTGATTTTACGAATTCCCCGCCCACTTTCATTCCTACCTCCAGTTCTTCCCATGCCTCTTTAATCATTTCCTCTGCATACAGGTTGAACAGCAACGGTGATAATGGGCAACCCTGCCTTACACCTCTTCCTAACACTGCCCATCCGGACTCCCCGTTCCCCACTCGCACCTGAGCAGTCTGAGACATGTACAGGTTGCGGATTAGCCTCCTTTCCCTCCAATCTATTCCTATTTTCTGCAATATACTCATTAGATTTTCCCAATTCACTCTATCAAACGCTTTTTCGAAAAAGGGGAATGGCTGTGTTCTATATTCCTCTCGATTAATAATCTCATTACTGCAATGGCATCACGCGTACCTCTCCCCTTCCTAAACCCTAACTGATCATCCCCTAAGTAATCATATGCCCCACTCGCTATCCTTTTGTTTATGATCCTAAGAACAACTTTAGCTGCGTGGGATACCAAACGTATTGTCCTATAGTCCTCACATGATGTAGCCTTTACCTTTTTCGGAATGGGAACTAAAACTGATCTCACAAAGTCTTCCGGCCAGATTCCCTCCTCAGAAATACTACGGATCAGCCCATATAGCCTGTTCCTCCGACATTTTCCTAAGTATTTTAAAAGTTCCGCGGGAATGTTATCCACTTCCACGGCCTTATTTAGCTTCATCTCCCTTAATGCCCTTCTTCTCCCTTCTTCCCTTAAGCTCTCTTCCTCTACGTCATGTTCCTTTTCTATGCCTAACTTTGTTGGTCTAAGCTCTTTACTATACAGTTCTTCTATATATTTCTTCAATCTCTCTTGGATCTTTCCTGCGTCAACTATTACCTTACCCGCCTTATCTCTAACTGCTATCGTTGATCTCCCTTTCTTACTTCCCGATAACGATTTAACTTTGCTGTACAGCGCACCGATTTCACCCTTCCTCTGCAGACTTTCCGTATCCTCGCACTGCGTCCTCCACCATGCTTCCCTTGTCCTATTGGTTGCCCACCTCAATTTATTGTTCAATTCTTTGTACTTCATTTTGCCTATCTCTGTATTTACATTCCTCCATTTTCGCCGCTCATCCATCTTTGTAATCATCTCATCCGTGATCCATAGTTTCCTAGTCCTTTTAGCGTTAACGGTTCCAATAGTGTCTTTTGCGGCTTTAGACAACCCTTTCTTGATACTTCCCCATTTTTCTTCGATAGTACTTAGCTCTTTAACATCATCCGCGATTGTTGGTACTCCTTCCTTTTCAAACCATGTAATGCTTCTTCTACTACCCGCCTTATCTCTAACTGCTATCGTTGATCTCCCTTTCTTACTTCCCGATAAAGATTTAACTTTGCTGTACAGCGCACCGATTTCACCCTTCCTCTGCAGACTTTCCATATCGCACTGTGTCTTCCAACATGCTTCTTTTGCTTTATTTTTTCCCCGCCTCAATTTATTGTTTTGAGAACTTATATCGAAAGAAAATTTTTCTTTGTTTTGAAAGCAAAACTTTCAACGCAGGACTTCACTTTTAGTTCACGTGAATGGAATTCATTAGCAATTACAAATGTCACGTACAGAACGTATTAGTTGATTTCAATCGGAATCAATGTTGTTTTATTCAGATTGTGTTTTACACAATACTCGGGCAATCCGACGCAAGGTTTGGTAAAATGGGATGCGAGGACATCGAAAATAGAGAAATACATCAAAAAGGATTTGTCTTTCAAAGTGCTACTTCTAATACATAAATTGCCCCCTGTTTGTGAGGTGGCATTGAATTGTGTAAAGGAAAATTGAATCTTTTGAACGCAGTAGTTCGCTCGAAACAAAAGTCTCTCTCGATTTGGTGCCTTAGTCTGACCTGCAGGTGCATGTAAATTTGGGATTAGGCCCTTAATGACCTCAACGTATTTCATGTGAAATTTGACCAAGAAAAATATCAGAAGTATTCCTCCCCATTTTCTCATCGGGTTATTTTCCAAATACGTGTTTGATTTTTCATTTGGATATTTTCAAAAATCTTGAATACTGTGGCAGCGCATATACTACGTGTTTTATCCACGCCAGGGTCCAAGTGACGGGGACGCGAAGGTATTTCACGCACTTATTAGCGCTCACATAATGAGCGGTACACCTACACCTGTATGGACCTGTTTCCGTGCTCCATCTTGGGAGAAGTAAATTATCGCATATTTTGAGAATTGAACGCAAGACTCCATTTGTGAAGTCACTTCATGTGCTTCGGAATCCATGTGGCTCGTCAATCCTCGGTGAATGAACTCTTGGGGACGGATTGACATTCTACAGCTGAATTCCCAGAAATTGCGGGAGATGCCGGAAGAGTATCTTTCGAAGGAGTCATCCGCTAAATGCGTAATGCAATGCAACAAATTCAGAGTGTAAAAGTAATTTGCCTAAACTGGGATTCGAAAGATTGTAAGAGGACGCCTCGGTAGCTTAACTGGCTGGAGCGCTCGGCCGGGCACCGAGTGATCCGGGTCCAAATCAAGGTCAAGGCGAATGACTTTTGCACTCTGCCATTGTTGCACTGTACTGTAGCTGAAGATATTCACTTTGGATTCCAGGTTCTAACCTATGAATAAAAGGAATAATTAAGAATACACATTTCGTTTCGGAAAGGGGCGCTTAAATTGTATTTTACATCTCTGAGACTTGAAATGTTTGTTAATATTGTCTACGATAGAAAATAATTTCGAGCATCTAATTTATTACTTTATCATTCATTCTGCAACTCAGGGGATTTTATAGTAATTTAACGTGCGAGCCTCTTCGGAAACAACCGAAAATATGTCCCACATTCATGTTCGTTTACATTCCTTTTATACATTTTACAAGTTTTGAATGAGCTTGAAAAAAATGGATAAAAATAAGTTTAACATGTAATTTCCCGAATCATGCTGATTACTCTAATTATCAAGTTGAGGCCGACGTGCAATTTTTAATGTTGATCCATAAATCTTTTACATAATCTACGAACTGGAGGTAAGTTTTCATTTTCCCTGGAGTGTTTAATTATGTCGTGCACCTCAGTAGCACTTTCTCATAAAATAAACACCTATCTTCAACCAATATAATCGGTAAGTTGGCCATAATTTACCTTATTCGTGCATTCTATATCTCATCAATCGTATCGTAGCGTCGTCCTTTCATGGGCCTCTTCAGTCTCTGGAACAAGAAAAGGTCACTGGGGGCCAGGCCACAGGGGGAATACGGTGGCTGCGGCATCGTTAGTGTGTTCTTTTTGGCCATCAATTCGCGCACAAGTAACGATGTGTGAGCGGGGCGTTGCCGTGGTGCCAAAGCCAATAATTGTTCTTCCACAAACTCGAGTGTTTGTTGTGGATTGCTTCGCGCAAATTGCGCATAACTTGCAGGTAATATTCCTTATTTACCGTTCTACCCAGTGGCAAGAACTCATGATGCGCCATGCCCATGCAATTGAAGAAAACTGTAAGCAAAACCACACTCGACCGAACTTGGCGCGCTTTTTCGGTCTTGGCTCGTGCTGCAGCTTCCATTGGGGTGATTGAGCTTTAGTCTCCACGTCATAACCATAGGACTATGATTCGTAACCAGTTATGACCCTCGGGAGCAAATTTGGTTCGTCGCGGACAGAGTCCAACACCTCATTAGCAATGTTAATACGTTTTTGGTCGAAACCGAGCAATTTTGGTACGAATTTCGCAGCGACCCGTGTCATGCCCAAATCATTGGTAAAAATCGGAAGGCAGGAGCCAATCGATATGTTTAGGGCCTCAGCAACTTCTCTAACGGTGATTCGACGATTGGCCAACACTATTTTCTTCACGTCTTCAATAATCTGTCTAGTCTGTCGTTGACGTGCTCAGGCGCCTGGCACGCTCTTCGTCGTTCACATCTCCTCGGCCCTCTGAGAACATCTTGTACCACCGATAAACTTTGCTTCGGTCCAAGATAGCTTCTCCATATGCCGCAGTCAACATTTGGAATGTATCCGCACCCTTAATTTCGTTTTTCACCCAAAATTTGATACAGATTCTTTGGTCCATTTGTTTGGAACAGGCAAAAAGCGAAGAAAAGCCAAAACACGTTCAAGCAAAACAGCTTTCAACAATTAACTGAACATTCAAAATGACCGAACTTTTCGGCATAAGTAAGTGACATAAATACAAACATAATGCCGCAAATAAATCGAAAATCAAATAAACGTAACCCGCGAAAATTCAAAATTCGCGATACTTTTTGAGCAGACCTCTGTATCGTCTTCAACTTCGCCTTCTCCTGAATCTACTTCATCTGCTTTACTTGAAATTTACGCAAAATCTTCCATTGTTCCCTGGTGATGTCAAACAATTCATTGATATACTTATTTCCGTACACCACACTTACTCCATTCTACTCCAAATCCAGACGCGTGGAATGCACCTCCCTTCATTTTCTTTTCCCGAACAAGAAATTTCGGGACGATAAGCCTTTTTTTTCTAATTTTCTCATTTCTAAAAAATATTAACCCACTTTAACTTATAGTTACTGCTCAAATATTTGAAGTATCGTAACTGCTCAATTTTACACCGTCCTAATTCATAAAAATCCAATTAATTTTGAGTATGTAAGATTAATTTTCATTCCACATCTTTCACACATTTATTGTGCTAGCAATCACTGGGTCCCAAGGCTGACCGCTAACGCTTGATCATCTGCAAATCTAAATGGGCTTGAGAGCTTTCCGCCCTTCATGTCATTCCTATCTCCGGCCCTTCCTCTCCCATTTCCTCGGCACATGAGCCAAAAAACACGCTCGGAAAGAGACAATCCTGTCTTTCTTCACTACCAACAAGGTCATACACCATTTCTGCCCTGCCCATCCCAATTCTCCATCGCCTGCTTTTATAAGCGGCCGCTGTTCGTTGCCAGCGGTCCGCATGGTACGAATGCAGCCGCATCAAAGCAACGCGCGCCGTGCATGCCTGGGACTGTTTAGGCCTATGCTCTGCAAGCCTTTTCTATGTGAGGGAGACAGTCACATGTGATATACTCATATATATGCTATTTCTCAATAGACTTTGCAAGATATACATCTGCCCGTTCCTTGGTGAATGCTTGCAAACACAATTGCCATCCAAGAATATCATGAACATACTTATATATGGGTTCACGGCAGATGAGGAAATTTTGCAGCAATAAGGATAAATGGATAGTTTGTCCTCGGGTAGTAGTATTGGTAGTTTTTATGGGGACGACCGGCAGCTGAGGTCATTTGCGCCATTAGGGATGGATGGGAAAGGAAGAGAGGAGAGAAACCCGGCGTCGGCATTCGAAAGCGCCCAGGGGTCCGCAGTTTAAGGCCCCATCCTACGGACGTCGTACTCACCCGAAGCGCTATCCACAAAGCACCTCAAATAGGAATTGGGAAACCGCTGAAAAATATTTGTTGTCTCCAGGATTTGAACCCGGGACCTCTCGGTGGGACCTCAGGTAAGAATATTTTGGGAAAGGAGGAATAATGGAGAAAAAGTCATCATAGATTATTTGTAACATATCCGCCACGGGCTTTACCTGACTCGTGGCGCCGAATTAAGTAAATCACTTTGAAAAATCTCCCATCGTCGGGATTCGAGCCTGGACTTTGGTAGACGAAGCCAGGACAATAATCACCTTACGAATCCAATCCCATTTTCCAAAAATGTTGTGCCAGTGAGTTGTGATTCGAGCACTGCTTTAACACGCACTCCTGTGCGCGTCATAGATACATGACTTATGAACTGAATATCAAGTTAAACATGTGGACGAGAAGACTCGACATGCCATTCCGAATCAATGCAATTGAAACGTGCAAGCCATAAAAACTAAGATAACATAACCACCATGTAAAACAGAATTGTGGTAACCTACAAGCGTCCATGAATGCAGTGGGCCATGGGCAGGGCATGGTAACATGGCTAAAATTCAAGCCTGCGTATTGGTGAAGTTGAGGGCATGCGCTAACAAACGAGGAAGGAAATTCAAGCAATTGGTCTCTTTTTTCAGCCGCGGAAGCAGCATTAACATGGGGTGGAAGCAATCTGACTGCCATCAAATGCCTGGCTGGCTCCAGCTATTCAGACTTTTGCGATAAAGTGCGAAGTGCAAAGCTCGAGGGCGAGACGATTATAAAAACAAGGAAGCAGCACTTGAGAGCAATGGCGCGGACTGGAGCACTTGTTGAATTAAATACCAGGACCATTTTAAAAGCAGACCAGAAAAGAAAAGTAGCCTTCGGAACTTGGTCGCTCCTTGGAACGCCAAATCAGGGCTCGGGAAAGGAGTAAAGCTTCTTCCGCTCAGTTTTATACCTCCCTCAACTGTAGGTGAACCTCCGCTTAGAGACAAACATCACTTTCATAATCATTAGTCTAAATCGACCACTAAAGTGTTCGTTAACTTACAGACGAAATCACTTCGGGGAGCTTAAGAGCAGTATGAATTGTATAAAAAATCGGATAAGTCGTTAACCAACGCGTTTAGTAAACGCCCATGTTAAAAGTCTGTGTTCAACGGGACAATATGAAGCCGACTTTTAGAAATATAATAACGGGTGATGTTTCAGGAATGTTACTTCGAATAAGAACTGGTGTAAGTATGTACCGCGAGTAAATAGCGATGTGAGGCTGGAGAGAACTCAGTTCGTGGGAGAACAATCATTGATTGAGACAGAATGGAGATCTGCAGCCAAATAAATTTCGATTGAAAGACTAATTCAGTTACTATCCGTACACAAATAGCAAAGCTATACGATATGCCTTGATTTACAACGGCGTAAATTCTAGGAACTTTGAAGGCTAATCGCATCGAGGTTCATTGCAATCTGTTCCGTGATATATTCAGAATGCATTTATAAATTTAGATGCGAATGATGATGCGCAAATTGTCGAGTTAATTGAGTTGCTTATTAGTGTCCCCACCTACGATGACGCACGTCGTGGGCGCGGGGAAAGCGAGCACCATCCCCGCGGAGCGTAAATCATCGGGAGAACCGGGTGTTATCGATGTCGAAGTCGTGAGCAGAGAAGTGACTGGGAGAATCACTTTCGCTGAAAAAAATGACATATCCGCGAAGTGTATGAAAAAACCCCAACAGTGTTACGAGCGGATTTAAAGACGATACGGAAGTCGACAATTGGAATGAATTTGTCATCGACATCCGCGCGTAACTCCCATCGCCCCTTTCAAGAGCATTTAATTTGGGCATGCCGAGTTAATTATTCATGCTCCATCGAAACATTCGAACTTCCCACTCAAGCTGCTCCCGTCTTCACGCAGACTACCCTCGCAATGAAGTGGACTTGTTCTTGCTTTCCATCTTCGTCTCCAAATGCTGGTTTTCCAAGAAATGGAAGTCATAGCTCCGCACGTTTCTGCACCTAAGGCGAAAGCAGAAAGCCGGCACGGTCTTTCCCCCTCCGAAAGCCCTGCTTTCTCTGCGGTGCGACAGTGCCGCTGCCGCATTGCCCGCCCGGGATCCAACGACGACCATTCCCGATTTCCCCTCTCGGCCGAGTCATCGGACGGCCCATCCCCGTAAGATACGCAAGACCGCGGCGCTGAGGCCATATCATCATAATAATACCTCCTGAGGTATTACTGTGCTGGTAATATGATGCTTGGTTGTCGAGTTGTAAGTAAGGAGCGTTGAGACACCGGCCATTTTCAAAATAGAAGTCTAAATTGGTGGTTTACTCAGCACAAAAATGAAATCGGTGACTGTAAACAAGGATGGAAAATTGGTAGACATGGAGTTTGGATTCAAGAGATTTGGGCCAGATTTGGGCCCTTAAGAAACGAGGGAGAACGCCCGTGGACGTGGATGACCAGTCAATTGGTCGTTTTTGAAACATTTAAGCAATTACTTACTTCGGTCATTATGAAATTAGAGTAATAAATTAAAAAATATTAATATTCGTATTTTTTTGCAATATTAGGAATGCAATGCAATGCAATATCAGTCGTTATGGCGAATTTTTGTGCCTGCTTATCCCTAAATCAGTTGGCTGAGCGTTCCATATTCCATTTGTTCTCCAATTTCGCCTTACCAACAGAATTAGAGGCTGGGCTAATTCTTACGGTGCCTGCCCTACAATCGTGTGCTTGGTATTTTTCCAATGAGTTAAGTCTTGAATTGAATCTTGATTTATTGATTAATACGTCTCGTTTTTGGTTAGGTATATGATAATGTGACGTTTTATGTCAGTTTCTGGAAATTTTTAATAAATATAGCGTCACTTTGTACTATGTTGAATTCGAAACATAAATATGTCCCTGCTTGGACTCAAACGCCCAACGTTAATTTAAGATGTCTCAATTGATAAGAAGTGACATTTTCCCTTATCTTCTCCGCCCCAACCTCTTCCCTTAAAGTTCTTAGTGAACCGCAGATATATGGAGTATGTTTTTCACGTAATTCTGGATCCGCTGCCCGAGTGATGCGGAAGTAATTTTAGCTGGGGGCCGGCCAAGTAATGCGTCACGCCCGCAGGAGAGGAAGGATCAGGCAGTGCGCGGAATGGAGGATTGTGGCGTGACAGAAATTTTGAGGTCACGCGCCAAGCATCAGTACGTCGTACTCCAACACCATAATAATCCAACAAAAACACAAAGATTACCTAACTCATGGAATTAAATTGATGCGCTGCCACTAGAAAAAGTATCTCGCGAGTCATTCATCGAGCAGATTAGAATTATTCCGTTAAACTGATCCTATTTGGCGGAATTGACGGACGGTATGATTTGGAGAGTGGGTCGGATGGGTGAGTAGTTTCGCCGATCAAAAGATAACTGCGATGAAATTGATCTTGCCCAGGAGGCTTTGCCAACATTTTCAGATATGTGATGATCGCTCAGCTTAGCAGTTCAGTTTACCACTTAAAATGATCAATTTATTTTACTTACCCTCTAATATTAGCTTTCCACTTCCATTGTGAGAGAATTGAAGTTTATAGCCAATCATGAGATCATTCTTTCGAATCCCTCTCCGCCAATTCCTGCTTTAATGCCTTTTGACTTCTGATGCTTTCATTACATTTGCCATCAATGCGACAGTTAATGCCCCAGGCATTAGGCCATTCCCAGGTGGCTCGCTCATTGGAGCGCTCGCTGGGTGAGTTAGCCTCGCGGGAAATGGGCTTTTGAAAGCAAAGGACGCGGGCCGGAATCTCCTTCCGGGGGAGAAGTATACAATGAACTCGGATGCCATGTCGGCCATTTAAAATCTGAAGAGAGACAAAGCATGGATTATTGAAATCATCAGATGGGATTGACATACGTACCACTTGAAGCGTCCGACAATCACATAATGTATGCCATCTTTTCTACCGCCCAAACACGCATTTCTCCAATTTTCTTACTTATTTTATTCTATGAGCTTTTATTTCAAGTGTCCTGCTCATGGATATATATTATCTTAAACATTATCCTTTTCCTCGTGATTATTGCATCGACGGGAACAAATTGATGGTGAATCCTGGAAATGACGGTTTTTGACCGACTGGGACAGGTGTGGTGGCCGGCAGCGAAGGAGGACGCCATTCCTCGCACAGGTGCATGTGAAGCGGTGGAAAAGAAGACTCAGAAGATGACTGCAACCATTCCAAGAGGGATGTGGAATGTAAGGTGGTCCAAACGGCAGGAGTGTTTGAAAGCATCATGAGGTACACCACGAGGAGAGGAAGCATGGACTCGGAAGGATTTTGTTGAGAGACATGGAGAGAAAGTGGGATTGACGGAGCCATGGTAACAGAGAAATCCACATTTGGGGAATAGGTAAGATAACGTATAGCCGTCATAAAGTTTAAAAACCGGTAAAAAAGGTGGTGTGTATCGGGTAGTCGAGTAACGGAATTTTACTCAAGGTAGTACATATTCTATGAAAACTGTGACCTGACCACTGTCGTGTTAATGCGGGTGTACATCCCGACCGGGAGGAAAGAATAATGACGGAGGATTGGAAAGCATTGATCGGCAGAGGCAAACGCCATCTCAGGAAAAATAACGGGGAAAACAGATAAGTACCAGTCAGACAACATACTCGTGCATTCAAGAAACATTACTTCTAAATAGATTGAATAAAAATCGCCATCAAACTGCACAACTTCCTGGGAGCGGATTCCGAATAGGATCATACTTGCACCAGGTTGTAAATTTTGCATTAAATTTTAATCTAAGTGAGGTGAAAGGAAAGGGAACTGAAGATGAAATGTGGACGGACCTTACAACTGGTACAGGAAGAGTTGCAAAGGAAACACGACGAACGAAATGCACGAAGAGTATTAAGAAGTCATGGATCTGAGGAAATATAATGAAAAGGATGGAAGAAAGAAGGGAATAAAATAATGTTTACAGGAAATTTGGGGGAAAATGTAGGAAACTATATAAATAATGAACAGCCGATAAACCAACAGGGCCAAGGAAATTTAGCGGCAAGAGTAGTGGGAGGATTTGGAGTGATTTCGGAGACAGTGCTATACTACATGGGACTACTAGAGGACCATTTGGACATTGCAAAGAAAAACTATATCAGAAATACAAGATAAGACTTACACACTAGAACCAGAAGCGAAATGTGAAAGGAATACCCCGAAGAACTTCATGGTAAAGAAATTACGCCAGCCAGCTTAGAAATTGAAAGGGAATGCGAGGTAAACGAAGACAACCTGGGTCTTGGAATACTCGGCAGCGGGATGGAAAGAGCGCTACCAGAATGAAGTTTAACTGGGCAGTACAATTGAAAAATATTCCAGCATAATTAAGAAAAGGTTTAAGGTAAAATAAAGGAAGATATTTTTTCGGAAATTAACGTAGATTTGACGAGAGAGGAATTTGAATGGAGGACTAAATTTGATCATTCTTGGCCTCTCCCCGAAAAATAATGAAAAAAACATTGTTTTGCAAAAGCACTGACACAATTAATATGGGACTATTAGTATAATTTAACATGCAGCAGAGATGGAACCGAGATAATCGACAGAAAGGCATACAAGGAAACAATGACATGCATCCGATGGTTTCTGGCACAACTTTGGGGAAGTTCATGTTCATAAAATGAAAAGAGCACAATGTATTTTTCCACCGTTGGACAGAAACAGTGAAAAAATGCATTGTGTTATTCATTTAATAAACAATATCATACATAGGAGAAGATTAAATTGGTTTTAGAACAAGGAGGCAACTCACGGTTGCACTGGCGCAATGAGGACATTCATTGGAAGAACAATAGAATAAAACCGTGATGTCTCCGTGAGCTTTTTGTGGATATCGAGAAGACTTTCGATTGAGCGGAAAATATGATAGAATTATTGAAGATCATAATATTCTACAGTAAGGATAGGAGAGCCATCGAAAAACTGTATATAAATCTTAGAGCACAAATAAGAGAAACGGAGGGAGAACCGAGATGGACAGTCATTAGCAGGGGGGTTTAGAATGCAGGGTGATCCATAATCCCCAGCGCTTTTTAACCATTGTATGCTGACCAAATATCCCGGTGGGATAGAATAGCTTGAGCTGGAAAGAGGAGTGGGCGGTGGGGTGATCGAGTCCGATTTGCAGATGATCAAACAATGCAGGCAGCCAAGGGGATTGCAGAGAGCGTTGCGAATCAATGCGAGGAGTGTGGGATGAAGATTAACAGTAAAAAAAACCAAGGTAGTGTTCTTCTCATGAAGTACTAGGCAGTCCACGTGTGATGTAGCCTGCCTACGACATCTTTAGGAATAATTAGGAGGAATAACCAATACCAGAGGGAAAATTCACGTCTCGGTAACATCATGGTGGAAAAAAGGTGTAGCAGTGGCGACGTTAGAAGAACTACGTGTATGTTGATGGAAGTAGCCCTTGCCAAAAAGAAAGAATTAATGACAAGTATGTTATTTTTAAGGCAAAGAAAGTATTGATACATTTAGCAAAGACATCATAATGGACCCAAGATATGGATCCGAAACTCGAAATCATTTTTTGTGATATTGTTCAGCCCCTCCTTCGATGCATTTTTTATCTCGTCCATCGTAGCGTAGTGTCGTCCTTTCATGGGCCTCTTCAGTTTCGGGAATCAGTGAAAGCCACTGGGGGCCAGATCTGGGGAATACGGTGGCTGCGGCATCGTTAGTGTGTTGTTTTTGGCCATCAATTCGCGCACAGGTAACGATGTGTGAGCAGGGGCGTTGTCATGGTGGAAAAGAGCCAATTTTTGTTCCTCCACAAATCCGGGCGTTTGTGGCGGATTGCTTCGAGCATAACTTGCAGGTAATATTCCTTATTTACCGTTCTACCCTGTGGCAAGAACTCATGATTCACCACGCCCCTGCAATCGAAGAAAGGCCGGAAGCTCGTCGAAGACGAGCACCGCGTCGGGCGCTAGACTACCACTCGAACCGATGCTCAGGTGGCCAAAGTGAAAAGCTTTTGGACTCTGACAGGCGTATAACCATCGCCCTTATCAGTGAAGAGACCGGCCTTTCAGTCGGAATCGTCCATATTATTCTAACAGAGGATCTTACGATGAGGAAATTGTGCGCGAAGCTGGTGCCGAAAGTCTTGAGCGAGGAAGGAAAACAGACGGCAGCTGCTGACATTCGGCGTGGCAACGTTGCCTCACCCCCGATACAGCCCCGACCTGGCCCCACCTGACTTTTTCTTTTTTCCGCGGATAAAAAGGGAGCTCAAAGGATATCGGTTCGACTCCATCGAGGCGGTTCAAGCGGCGACGCCAAAGGCTCTCAACAGTATTCCGGAAACCGACTTCCAGCGGGCCTTTGACGAGTGGCAGACGCGCCGAACTAGGTGTATCGATGCAGGAGTAATGTATTTTGAAGATTAATAAATAATTGTAATGATAATTGCCATAAATTTTGATTATTGGAACCAGTCCCGATTGTACGGACCCTGTATTTTCTTCACGTCATCAATACTTTCGTCTGTTGTTGACGTGCTCGGCGGTCCGGCACGCTCATCGTCGTTCACATCTTCT
Source organism: Hetaerina americana (assembly GCF_022747635.1). NCBI lineage: Eukaryota > Metazoa > Arthropoda > Insecta > Odonata > Calopterygidae > Hetaerina > Hetaerina americana. The sequence continues at coordinate 5,747,770 of NW_027286719.1, read as the reverse complement.
CAGCCCTCCCGAGAAAATTCTGTACCACCGATAAACGTTGCTTCGGTCCAAGGTAGCTTCTCCATATGCCACAGTCAACGTTCGGAATGCGTCCGCGCACTTAATTTCGTTTTTCACACAAAATTTGATTACTTGATCCATTTCTTGGAACAGGCAAAAATCGAAAACAAGCCAAAACACGTTCAAGCAAAACAGCTTTCAACAATTCAGCGAACATTCAAAATGGCCGAACTTTTCGGCATTAAGTGAGAGACAGATGTACCAACATAACGCCACAAAAATCGAAAATCAAATATACGTAACCCGCGAAAATTCAAAGTTCGCGATACTTTTTGAACATACCTCATAATATATATATACATATATATATATATATATATATATATATATATATATATATATATATATATATATGACCTTTGTCTATATTTAGTATCGCTTTACGTAAAAGCAACATTTTAACCACATGGATTATTAGGATTATACGATGCTACGCAAAATCGTCGAAGGATTCGCGAAGTTAACTCTTTTGTTCCACATTTTCATTTTGGAAAGAGATATATTTGAAGACGCCAAGCTAGATATTTCAATGCACCATTATATATAAAAAAAACCAAAGCTCATTTCTCCCCGAGAGCAGAGTAGCCAAGAATACAAAGTATGCATTCTTTTCGAGGGATTCGAGACTAAGAGTCCCAAGTCCTCGTTTTAAGAATGGGCTTGAAATAGCAAATGTAGGCATTTTAATTTATCCTGAGAAGAGATTTAAATGGATTTCATGTGTATTACCTCCCGGGACAGGAGTGGGCATTTAGTTTTATTTAAAGATGCACATGTTTATTTCTATTGAAAGATGTACCTGTTTAAATGTGTACCGATTTTACAGGGAGCATGAAAAAACGAGATTCTGTTTTTTTCATGTAATGGTTTCTCCGAATGACCGCGAGGGCCATAAAGTCTGTCAGGTCTTTTTCATTCAATTCCCCCGAGGAGTTACGAAGGCTAAACTAAGTTCTCTCGCCATGCAGTTTCTTAACCCGAACGGATCTTCGCACAAATAATCTTTGGTTTCTTCGTAATTTGAAATAGACCACTACTGCCAAAACCTTTAATGAATGGCTCGCCAAGTTAATGAAGAAAACGTTCGCCTCTTTAAGCTCTTTCCTGAATTTAACTATATTCATTCTAAAGACTATCTCAACAGCATTTTCTCACGAGTTGCTTTGGCAATATCTAGACAACTGACAAACTACGAAAATTAAAATTTTAAATAAATTAAAATTAACACTGAACCTTAACTTTTGTTAACCGCATTTACCTATGAATATTCAACTTGAAGAGCTTCATGCGCACGAAGGGTGACGCGACATTTCGTCACTTTCAAGTGAAATTGTTTCAATCCATCGAAACCTGAATCACGTGGATAAACTATATCAGGTAGGATGCACAAAACGTTTTTATTTTTGTTACAACAAGGTAAAAGTTGAAAAAATTAAATGAGTTAAAAATAAATATTTCTGTACCACACTATTTAACACTTCAAGCATCTTCTTATATTTCAGTGAGAAAAGTTAATTGGGACTATTAATGCAGTATTAAAATTGTCGGTGCGCGTTTTTGATTAATCACTTTGCGTTCATCGCAGTCGTTGCAGTCATAGTTTTTGTTAGCGTCAGCATTTGAGTTCTCGACGCACCAAAGGAACCTAAAAAATGAAGAGAACTGTCTCACATCGATTTTCCCAAATGTATTCATGATTCCCGACTGTTTTTCTGAAATTATTATTTCCCCGAAAAGTTATACCACTTGCTCTGTTTCTCGTCTTCCACGCTTCGGCTGCAGACGACTGTCTTAAGACAGGACATCGATTAGTTCCCCCGTGCTTTTTCATAGATACCTCTCAATCTCCTACAACCAAGATGCCGCACACACCAATTTTTCTTCCCAGCTAGCATAGTCATGTCCCCAGCAGACCGAGACATATTCATCTTTTCACCATGCAGTCTTAAATGAGCATTCCAATCTCACTTCTTCCTTTTAGCCGCTTCCCTTCTTTCGCCACATTTGGCCTGTGCAATCTGCTCTTGTAAAGTAAATTTGCCGATATTGCCTTCAAAGTTCGTTATAATTCACCTCGGTGCTGATACCAGCACTATGCACCTGCTCGCAATATCAAAAGGTCTCTCGGAATGACCGCGAGGGGCATTCAGTCCGTCATCTCTTTACCATTTTACTCCTTCGAATATGTCCGAGGCGGAGAATGAGTTATCTTGCTCTATGGCTTCCTAATCCGATCAGATCTTCGCATAAATAATCTTTGGTTTTCCTTGTAATTCACAATAGACCATTACTATCAAAACCTTTCACGAATGAGCCGCCAGGTTAATTGCACGATAATGTAATTAAGCTCCAAGCATTTGTAAACTTTCTTTTTTTCTCCATGGAGACACTCATTCTCATACGACTCAATCGATATCCTCCTCTTGCAACACAGGCATTTTAGCACAGATGCCCTTGGGTTTTATATTCTGCATTTTCAATCATTATGGCTGATTGGTACCTTGATTGTTCTTAAGTTCACCACAGCAGCATCAAATCAACTACTTTATTTCCTATTATACTCGTAATTGGCATATTTTTTATGAAATGTCTTCATAGTATCGCATAGCAGTAAGTATCCTTATAGTTTCTAGCTATGCCTAAACTTGCTAGCCTATAATCTATACCATACAGATCCTTTATTCACTCTTTTCATCTCTCTGGAATCATCCTCGGTCAAACCAGTGATTTATCTGTCGTCTCTTTAATATTGTGCACGGATTTTCCTTCCTTCCGAATAGATCTTCCCCTTTCTGTCGAGCGCACCCATTTCACCCTTCCTTGTATACTCGCCATGTCCTCTCAGCGACCACACTTCTTTCGCTTCATTACCACCTCAGTTTATTATTTATCCCCCGGTACTTCCTTTTCTTTCCGTCCAGAGATGGAGTGCGTTACAGCACTAGGGTTTAGGAACAAGGAGTGCCTCTGGGGAGACAGTGTTATAGTTTTGTAGTCGGTAGGGTTTAATCATAACGAACACCTGATTTAAACATCACAGTAGAAATATTATATATGCGTGGAGAATGTCCGGGGATACAGAGAGATATTAATTAGTCTATAGAATGGTTATGCAGATTTAGGAACAGCGTAATCTAATCCCACAATTACCCAGGAGAGAATGCGGACTCAGATCATATATTAGTACAAATAAAGTGTAACGTCAGATTCAAGAGTAATAAGCAGGGAGGAAGGGTAAGAAAACAGAATGTACGCAGAAAAATTAACCGGAACGAAAAGAAAAGAATCCTAAGGTAGTACATAAAAGTATGGGTTAGATTAGGTTGGCTAGTAAAGTAGAATAAAAATGTTAACATCAAAAAAGTGATATCGGAATCCGCAATCGAAACTATAGGAACACGTCGCAGGAAAAGAACACGGGAACCATGGATTACTAATGAGATAATGAAGACGTTATGTGATAGAAGAAAAAAGTAAGAATATTAACTCAGAATTAAGTGATCATAGAGAGGAAGAAATGAATAATACAGCTGTGTGTTTCCACTACAGCACGTGATTGATGGGGTTCCTGGATGAAAACATTGGCCAGTGATATGGGATTGGAACGCGAAGGTTGGCAAAGGGAGAGTAAGCAGTAGGGGGTACCAACCGTAGTTATTTAGGTACGAGGGTAATTAGAAAATTTCTCGGAATGGAATAGAAACGAAGGACTTGAATCGGTGAAGCTTTTTAATTGTTCGATGTAGTCTCCTTATATACTAATGCACTTGGTCCAGTGATGTTCCACTGTCTTAATCACATCTCGAAAATTATATTCCTACAGGTCTGCAAAATACACGTCTACTTCTACTGTTAGCTCTTCGTTTGTGGAGAATCTCCGTCCATCGACGAAATTTTGAGCTTTGGGAAGAGATGAAAATCTTGTTGAGCCAAATCAGGCGGGTGTGGCCACAATTCGTATCTCAGTTCACGTATTTTTCCCAAGGCAACGACACTAGTGTGTGGGTGTGCATTGTCTTGATGAAAGATGACTTTCTTCCATGCAAAACCTGGACTTTTTCCGTGTATCTTTTCATTTAGCTGGTCCAAGGGGTTCGTATAGTAAGTTCAAGTAATGTTTTGACCATTGGGAAGATAATCTGTCAGTAGAATCCCTTCAGCATCCCAGAAAACTGAGGCCATCACTTTCCCGGCCGACCGTATTGCATTTGCTTTCTTTGGTGGTGGTGAATCAACGTGTTTCCACTGCTTTCACTGCTTTTTTTTCTCTGGGGCATAGCAGTGGACCCAAGTGGATTCAAATCGGCGCAGAAAATCTAGTTGGTTGCTCTTAAAACGGGTCAAACATTGTTCGGAAATGTCCATTCTGATGAGTTTGTGATCCTGCGTCAAGTTTTTCGGCATCCAAATAGCAGATAATTTTCTCACATCCAATTCCACAGTCATAATGTGATATGCCCATTCAGATGGCATCCCTACAGCTTCGGCAATTTCTCGCACATTCAGTCGACGATCTAAGGTGACCATTTTATGCACTTTTCCAATAATGTCTCGAGTAGTTGCACATTTCGGCCGACCACTACGTTGGCGGATCATCATCTAAGCTGTGCCGACCGAACTTAAACTCGTTTGTCCACTTTGCATCAGTTGAATATGGAGCAGAGTCCCTCAGAGTGTTCTGAAAGTCAGCATGTATTTCCTTTGCTTTCATATCTTTCTTTACGAAGTATTTAATCACTGCTCGATTCTCATTTTTTTCCATCTTAACAAATCACCAGACGGGAACAACAACAGAGAGGCGTCCGCACCTTAGATATCTTTTTAGAGCATTGACGCGTTACGTGTTTACTTACGAAGGATTACCAATTACTACGCGGGAAATTCGTTGCGCTAGCGCTGACTTCTGGTGGTGATTCCGAGAACCTTTCTAACTACCCTCGTATTAGGGATGACCGCAAGGAGAAATCCATATAGTTCTGTAGAATAAATCGTTCATTATTATTTACATAGTTTTGAACAACCAAATAGCTTTAGGCATTAGTTGGAGTATACCATAGTTAGTCGCAGATTTAGGAGCACTGTGGACAGTTCGCACAATTTCTTGGGAGCAGATAGGAGTTCAGGTCATAATTTCGTGTAAATGAAATTTAATGTCAGATTGATAAGGATAGAAAAGGGAAGATAGATGAGGAGAAACTTTAGCCGGGACGAAAAGGAAGGAATTTCAGGAGGCAGCCAAAAATATTATGAACGTGAAAACTTGGACGGGTCTGAGTGGAAGAAATATGCAGCATCTCAAACGGAGGCATCGAAAGTCGAAAACCAGACAGTAAGAGCAGTAAATAGGAAAGGGTTAAGGAAGCCATTGGTGCAAAGTCAATCATCAGGAATGACGAGAGTAGGAAAATTGAAGAATGTAAACAAAACAAGTCGGTAGAAGAATGTACGAGGAGCTAATTAATAACCTTAGACGATGAAATAACGGATCAAAAGAATCAGTGAGATGATATGGAGATTTTTTACGGGCGAAATCGGTGCGCGATACAAGGAAGCGAAATACTCTGAGGAGGTAAGAAGGGAAACCACGTTCTCAACATCAAAGATACGACATGAATTAACTACTAATCAAATCAGAAAAGTTCACGAGAGATCGAAATAATGCATAGAAGAGCAATATGGTAAAGATATTAAGCATGCATGTTTAGTTATAAAAAGGGAATACGTTGAGGTCAAGGCATACTTGATTCAAGGAGAGAAAAGGCATTGGGGAAAATGAAATCGATCAAGGGTTTGGGATAGCTAACACTCCGGCGGAATCACTTATGTGTTTAGGGAAACGTGAAAGGAAGAGGTTATTATGGGCTCATTCATAGTATTTATGAGAGTGGAAAGAGAAAAGAAGACTTCGTCGAATTAGATCCGTCCCAAATGAGGGAGAAGCAATCCTAGGTAGTGATTACAGGACAGCAAGTTTGATTTTCCACACAAATAACGGGGCGCACAGGATTATCAACAAAAGGATGACGAAGGGTGTATACAAGCGGATATCAAGTTAGGTTCGGAAAGGGGAAAGATTTGAGCAAAGTCATAGCAATATTGAGGACACTGAAAGAAATGAACAACGAGGATGTATTTGTTTGCCTCGCAGGTTTCGAGAAGGCGTTTGAGAGAGTAAATTGAGCAGAATTAACGAATGAATGTGCTCTTGAAGGTAGGATTTTTTCCTGAGCATGTTTTTCCTCCATATGCGTTTTCATGGGTCGAAATTGGAGCAAGTTTTCCGACGGTTTGTAACTTGGTGTCGGCGTGTAAAGCCAGCGTGTCAACCTGCGAATATAGAAGTTTAAAAGTGGTCAACCCCAATGGTATGGAATGTGACGAGTTCAAATTCGAAAACTTACCGACTGTGCGAGGTGTAATGAGTCTTTTATCCCGCCTCTTGAGAGCCAACCATGATGTTACTAAGAGTGCCTTCAAGAGACTACTTTAACATTGGAATAGGACCAAAGTTCCCTGATTACAAGAAATTCGTTCGACTGAAACAGTGGAAGGATTTAACAATAAGTGGATAAATATCTACAGACGTGAGAATGACCGTCCTACTGCGACTACCAATGCATTTCCTGTGTAACATGAATATGAAAATAACTTGGGCCATTTGAATTGTAGCGGGAATGCACGTCGAGTAGGCTAGAGGAAGAAGAAAGAAATGCTAAGAAAATGGAGAATTGAAATTCATGTGGAAAAGAGAGACTATTTTTGGACACATCCGGACTCCGTTCATTTAAAATGTTTGGCGCTGACGTGAATCTGAAGGGAAGGTTATTCAAAAAAGCCGAGGAGAAGGGACGGAAAGAAAGTTGGAGAAAGAATTAAAGTTGATAAGGACGCAGGGATGGCCAGAATGTTATGATGAGCCAAGAGAATTTGTCTTCCCTCTTTATCATTGTAATTTTCTCTGCCTTACCTTTGCATCTCCTGGCTAGGAGAGAGCCAAAGAAATAGCTATGAACTTCCTGGTTGTGAATGACTAAGTGAGATTATTATAGAACGTTGACTCAAGGGTACAAATTATTCAAGTCCCCTAGATACTTTGAATAGCCATTCTAAATCATTGCAAGGTAACAAAAAATCACATCATTTGGTAAAATATGGCACAAATTCAAATGACCTAGGCTTGTTTGGCCACCAGAGGGGTTGCTGCTTCTTATCATTTGATCCTATAATGGTCATAATAAAATTATTTTAATAATAATCGAATGAAGCCGTATATTTTCACACTGTAACTTAGTTATATGACCATAGTTTACATGAATTGTTTCAATCTATTACCCTCGATAAAGGAAATGTTCATAAAGTGATGGCAGGAGAGTTATTCCCCTAACGATGGCTCCCATTGCTATTTGCTTAAGGATGCCATTATGGCATCGACTTCTTGAAATGGCATTCGTAGCTATTTCGTAAACTTTGCCGCTGCCGTTTCTGGATGCTGAGCGTCGGACTACAGAGGCCATGGCATCGCTGAAATGGTATCAATCAAACCATTGCTTTGTGGTCGCCTTTCATCTTCATCGTCAGGTAACACATTATGCGAACTTGAAAATTGCAAGGGAATTAAGGGAGTCGATGCGGCCGCATGTGATCCAACTGCAGCACGCTGCAGGCGATGAGCTGTAGTAAACCAAAAGAGGAGGTTACGGGGCCAATCAAACCCTTTCGAAGGGTGCGACGACGGTTTTGTCCCGTTTTAAAGTTCCCTACGACATTGCACTCTATACAAGACCTAGTAGACCCTTGAAGACCTATAGTCGCAATTTGAAGCACACATTTCACCGATCCGCAACTTTGAACTTGTGATATGCCTAAGCATATGAAGATACTCCCATAGCAAAATAGCCGGGAACAGAAAAAGGCCTAACTCTACGTGAATAAAGAACAATGGAAAGATACATTGTGAGCCGGGAACAGAAAAAGGCCAAACTCTACGTGAATAAAGGACAGTGGAAAGATACTTAGTATTCTTCATTTAATTAACATGAATTTCCACAAAGTTGGGTCGGGAACAATTGAATATTCTGCAATATTATCACTGCAAACCATTACTTTGACAAATGATGAGAAATTATCCATTAGCATTTGAAATATGGCTCCGTTACGTCATCAGTTCATTATATTTTCGGCGGAATGGAATTTGAATTTCATTATTGCTTGGTAAATTTAGCAAAATAGCATTTAGCACTAATGAAACTTTTGCTCACACTTACACATGGCTGGAGATAGCTACCAGCGGGATGTTGGAGAGGATTCCCTGACGCCACTATGTCAGTCATTATTTTTGAAAAAGTGTTGAAAAAGACTAAAATATAGGTTTGTCCTTATTTGTTTAGTACTTCCATATTAAATTCAATTTTATTTAATGACTTATGACGGGAGTGGTGTTTACAGAGGCAAATCGATTTAAACGGACAATGGCAATACCTTAGAAAATAGTACCGAAGATTTCTTGTTACATTATTTCATACCAGACTGCATTACCTGCTACAAGCTATCATCCTTTTTAAAAATGCTCATCATTAAATGCGAGGGCAAGAGGAGGTATAAGTATAATTGTGAACCTTCCATCAACTTGACGCGTAATTCAACTCTTCTCATAGTTTCTCAGGCGGTATCGGTGGTAACGGATACCTCGTATGTAGAACGCTTTTACGGAATAAATCCCAATGCTATTCTTCGAATGGCATCTGGCGTCTGACGCGCCCCCCAAGAAAATTTCTAAAAATATTTTTTGAAAATGTTTTATTTATTTCACGATCAAATATTTAATGAAATGAAATGACATCGGTGAGTCTTCCCTTGACTGGGGTCGAGTGAAAGGGGAAACTAGTGTTCCGTGACGCAGCCTGCTTGTCGTCGGTTGCAGCCCTTCACGCGCGCGCCAGTATCCCTGTGAAGGTATCAATATATGCTAAGATGGGTACGCTAACAGGTGCACTTCATAGGAGTTCTGAAATGAGTTAATAGCCTTAAGACATAACAGGTTTATCTACACTAATCTCCATGTAAAATGTACGCCTTGTCCCAGTTGTACTCTGTCCCCAAGTGCAAGGCATTGATGAGACTTCCACATAACAGAAAGAAAACTGTGGGAACCCGATCATTTTTAGCGTACGCATTTCCATGCCTCTCAATTTTGGAAAAATGAGCGCCGCCCTACTGAACAGATGCATGTGGTGTCTGGTGAGTTGGGATGGGCAGTGCTAAGCAGAGGGGTAAGTTAGGGCTGTCTACTTTCACCTGTGATTTTCAGCATATACATACGTAAAGGAAACGGTAAAATAAGCTTGGGGAAGTTCTGGAGAAAAGGCCGAAACTAGACGAGGAAGCAAAGTTTGATAGATTTACTGATTATCAATTGTTAGAACGACTTACAAATGGTTAAAAATGATCAAATCAATCAACAAACATTGTTGGTTTTACTTGCAAGTCAGTGTGATCACTTCAAATAGTATCACTTATATCCAAATACTGCAAAAAATTCAAATGAGGTGGAGTGGCTACCCATGAAAAATCACATGTGGACTTCTTTTGAATACAATACCAATGACAAAGACAACACTGCTCCTCCATCCTAAAGCTTTGGTGTTGCATTATTTTATAATCTGTTCTCTGAACAGTGAAGCCCCTTGTATGAATAAATGTATTTGAGACCTTACGAGTAGTCATTTTCACAAGTGACAGGACATATATACCTGATAAGCTGTGTGACTTCCATATATTTTCTGGAGCTAATAATATTACCATTCCAACTATTATTTTAAGTAATGTATGATAACGATTCCTAAAGTAAATGTTTTGGGCTTAGATGTCTAGATACTTAAAATTTGAATGGCATGTCGAAATTGGCCATAATATGTAAGAGGATGAATTTTCGCAGCAATCAGGAAACCTTTGCCAATAATGTGAGGTTACATAATAGATATGCCAGAATTTTCTACCCCAGTTCTAATGGTTGTCTCCATTCAAAAATATCAAAACTTAAGACAATAGATTATGAACTTCTAGTAATATATACCTTCAGATTCATGATTTTTGATCATGTTTCCCCATCAGGTTGTACATCCCTGATTTCAGGGCTGGACTGGTTTGGCAGTATACTGGGAGTTTCGTGGTTGGCTATTGTATCATGGCCCAAAACATCTTAAGCCCCTGTATATATCAGTTGAAATAGGACTGTTCTCAAATAATTTCGCAGATCTATTTTGGTAGCAAGTATATCCCCATCAGGTTCTTACTATTTTACTTCAGTTATAATTAACTATGCACAAAATGAAAAATATGTAGTTTTTAAATCAAACTCATGTAGCATTTCTACAAAATGTCAAAATTTTGGCCCCTTTTGAAACTCAAGTATGTAGAAATCATTAACCTATAATACTGAAAGCCCAGGCAGGAATCTAGGGCTCCAGACCCCTGGTTTGGTGGAAATACAAGACTGACTGAAATTAGGGACATGACTGGGCTCAAAATACAAGAATCATTGGAATGAGTAATTTTTCTTCTCAATTCTCCTCTTTTTGAAAATCATTAGTCTAATTAACTTGGTTAATAACACTAACTTACACTTTCTCCCACCCGCAAAAAGACATCTCCATGTGAGTATGCTCCAGTAATGAGAGTAACATAATAAATTTACATTCACCACTGACATAAATTATATATCCTGCCATTAATTTTGGAACTATTTCAGAATTAAGTACATAATTGAAGAGCTATGTTAAACCCATATAATTTACCAGGTGTCAGTACCTATTTCTTCTGCCCCTGGATAACCTCCACGGTTCAAGGGAAAACCAGTCAATTAATGGTTGAAACTTTTTGGAATCCCAAAAATAAACTGGTAACAATTTTTCAATATATATCCCGAGGGGCTAATAAGAACACATGGCGACCCATAGATAGTAGAACACATATTTTATCTGTATCTTAACCCATTAATGGGAACAGGAGCTGTGCTGCTACTGCAGATACTGAATATTTTCATGGGATGGGAAGAAGCACATGTGTGCATAGGACTGGCTAAAGCTGACAAAAAAATCAGTATTTCTTCAATGTCACATCAAAAATCACAGGCATTTTAGTTACTCTGATATATTTCAGGTAAGAGCTGATCTTATTGTCTAATACGATCAGCAGAAAATGACATTTTATAAATTTTTAGCAAATTGATTGAACATAAACATTATTTTTAACACACTTCATCATAAAATGATGGACAAAACAGAGATTTTGAGTCCTGGCAACTACGGGGCTCGGCCCAATCGGCCATGTGCCGTGCCCGGCAGCAGGGGTATGATGTGATGGGGGATTGGAATGCAACGGTAGGCGAAGGAAGCGATGAGTGTCTCTTGGTGATCCAGGGTCACCCAAAGTGAAAATATTTGGTGATTCCATAATACGTTCCATCAGAGATTGTGGCGAAAGTATCAATGAAGGTGTTCAGTGTTTTCCGGGGATAAGAGTGGAACAATTGGACAATAAAATAGCTAATATGGCTAGTGAAGGTGATGAAAGTGTTGTCATAATTCACGTAGGGACAAATGACATAAAAAGTGCTAAGTCAGAACACCATCTAATTGGTTTTATTTGGGATTTGGCGACCTCGACCAAAAATAAGTTCAAAAGTGCTCAAATTGTCATTAGTGGAATGCTTCGTAGAAGGGACATACATTGGAAGAGAATTGACACCATAAACGAAGGAATAGAGAGGGGTTTGTGTGCAACAAAGTCTGACATTTGTGGACCCGAATTGTTGGGTCGGTGACAGACACTTGGGCCGCAATGGAGGAAGGGGGATCCCTGTTTATGTCCAATCTGTTTAAAAATGTCGTACTAAAGCTCAGTGAGCAGGGAAACCTGTAATGGGCACAAGAGGTGGACCTCGCAATACCAAAGGAAAGGAAGGTAAGGGCTTAATAGTTTTGCAGGTTCACTGCCGAAGTATTCAAAATAAAGCCAGCCATTTCGAGACGTTAGTTGATGCATTTAATCCGGATATTGTGATAGGCACGGAGTCGTGGCTAAGTGAGCACATTATGTCAAATGAGATTTTTCCTCAAAATTTGGCAGTTTACAGAAGGGATCTACATCTACATCTACTTAATACCCCGCAAGCCGCCACAAGGGCGTGTGGCAGGGGGTGTTAGGACACCACCCGTAATTTAGAAAAGAAAAGAAGAACTGCAAGCAATAACCACAAAATCATACATCCACAAAAAAAATAGGATGGGTAGGTGTTTCTCGTACCCAAGGAAAGTGGTAGTGGCCCCGTATACAAACACTAGTGGGTAGAGCATTCAGCCTCTGATCCCGGTCCGAACTTCAAATCCGGGTGAGGCCTTTGAGTACATTCAGCTAAACCCAAATAGTGAGATTTTCTGTGTCCCAGAATTTTCATGAGAATGGATGTGTCGGGTAAGGGATGTGTTTCGTGTAGGGATAGGGATGGTCATGGAGGGGGGAGATATTCATATGTGCAGATAAAAACCTAATAAGTACATTGGAATGGGAATGAAATGATTGTGAGATGATGTGTGTTCATGTTAAAAGTAGGAATGGAGAGAAAACTTGAAAAATAGTTGCTATGTACAGAAGCCCCAACGAAGGGATATACGCAGTCGAGGTATTAGCAGACATATGCTTGGCTAACCCTGAGGATCACACCCTCATAGCAGGGGACTAACCTTCCAGGTATTCAATGGTCGGCAGACGAGGTCACGGTGGGGGGTGGGAAGGCCCAAGAAATCGTTAGTCGTCTTATAAACGAGGAGGGTTTTGTACAGTTGGTGGAAAAACCCACGCACGGTGGAAAAACCCACGCACGGGGGAAACATCCTCGACATCATACTTCTGAGACCGAAAAAGTGGGTAGGGGGAGTCGAGGTCCTTCCGGGAATAAGTGACCATTCAGCTGTGCGTATGTATCTCAACTGGGAGAGGGCTCAGTATAAGGGGCTAGTAAACAAAAAGACAGTTTGGCAATATAAACGTGGTGATAGGGAAGGGTTACAGACCTTTTTAAGGGAAAAGTATTCAGAATGGGTAAGTGGTGTGCAGGATGTAGAAGAAATTTGGAAAACATTTAATGGGACAATGGAAGAGGGATTAAATAAATTTGTTCCAAAAAAAATTCTTAAAGAAAATACTGACCCAGAGTTCTACAACCGCAAAATCAGATCTTTGAAGAAAAAACTGAGAGTGATTCACAAAAAACGGAACGAGAGCTCGGAATGGCTCATAATTTACAAAAAATTAGTTTGTGAATTGAATAGAGAAAAGAAAATAGCCAAAGAAAGTTTTCTACAGAAAATAATCGGGATAGATAATGGAAATAAATTTTACAAGTACCTCCGGGAGAGGAAAGTCAAACAGGGAAAACATAACAGCTTTAAAAAAAGAGGATGGAACACTATTCGTTGACGATAAGGAAAAGGCTAATGCATTTAATACTTGAAACGCAAGTGTTTTTAAGGTTATGGTAAATAAAAAGGATTCCGTAGATACATCTCTGAGTCAAAAAGGAGCCAAAAAATATTAAATACCAAAAGTATTAAAACGACGAGCACAGAAATTTATAAAAAAATATGAAAATGAGGGCAAATAAATCAAAAGGGCCAGATGGTATCTCAATTGACTTGCTTAAATTGGGCGGTAGTGTAGTTTCAAATTATATAAATCATTTATTCAATGTTACCTTAAACAATAGTGCCCTGCCAAATGCTTGGAAGGAGGCACATGTTACGCCAATTTTCAAAGGACGAGATAAGGCACTAGTTGATAATTATAGACCGGTAAGCTTGACATCAGTTGTATGCAAGCTATTAGAAAAGATAATGGCTGATTATCTCTGGGATTTGTGGGAGAGTGAGAATTGGTTGTATAGTCGCCAATACGGCTTTAGAAAAGGGCACTCTTGCAAAACTCAGCTATTAGGGTTCTGCCAAGAAATGTTCGACTCTATGGATGCGGGAATAGAAGTGGATGCTATAATAGTCGACCTGTCAAAAGCCTTTGACAAAGTTGACCACGATCGCTTAATGCTTAAGATGGGCTAATTGCCACTACACACAGATAGAAGAGTAATCTCTTGGGTCAAAAATTTCATGGAAGGTCGAACACAAAGGGTCAAATTAGGAGAAATGTATTCTGAAAAAACAAGGGTAACATTGGGAGTCCCACAAGGAGGCGTACTTGGCCCGCCAACATTCTTTCTCTCACTTCCCCACATCTCCTCCCGAATGTAAACCGAATCCTCAAATCGGCTCTCCGCTCCCTTGAGTTCCGACGCAGAAAAGCCTTAAACAAATTGTCCAATCTTTGCACTTCTTACTTCCGCCAAGGCCTTGCCTTACCTCTCCAACTTGTCAAACCTAGCCCTCCTCCCCCACCCCTTTACCGACAGAAACCGGATTTAGCGACTATTTTCCACCTACCCCCACCTTCCCTACCAACACCAGGAATTCCACCGAGCCGTTGCCACCAACAAAACCCTTCTCAATCCGTCCCTTCCCCGCCGGCTGACCAAGCAAAAGATACTGCCGAACACGTGCTGAACCTCTCTAGCACAACGCTGAATGAGCACCAAACCTCTCTTCTGGGAAAAGGCCTCTCTTTTTCCCCCACCCCCAAGGTTAATCACGTGACCATCCTCGCAGACGTCATCAATTTTGCCAGAAATCTTAGATGGCGACATTTCTGGGCGATGCAACCCGCCACTCAATCCCCCGCACACACACACAGCGCTCTCACCAAGTTCCGGCCGCCTTCCCACCTTGAGCCTCCACCGCTCCCTCCAAATCACCCGGTCGAAATCTTTATCAATCTTCTCCTGTCCAAAACATCTAGTCCTTCTTTCCTTAAATCTCTAAATCCGAAAACTAATCTCTCCCCGGCCGAATTAGCTGAGTTAAAAAAACTCACACGCAACCCCAACCTAGTCATCACTTCTGCCGACAAGGGTTCGACAGTTGTAATCCTAAACACTATAGACTACCTTCAAGAATGCAACAGATTACTCTCCGACACTTCCTCCTATCAACATATTCCTGCTGACCCTAACCCCGCATTCCAAAAAGAAATAATCGCTTTCCTCCGAGACAATGGCCCTAAGGAGAATCTTTCCCCCAGGGACATCTCCCTCCTTTCCCCTTCCCAACCTCACACCCCTCACTTCTACATCCTTCCTAAGATCCACAAACCCAACAACCCAGGCCGCCCTATAGTCTCCTCGCGTAGCTCTCCGACCGAAAGAATTTCCGCCTTCGTGGACCACTATCTCCAACCTTTAGTTCACTCCCTACCCTCCTTTATCAAAGATACCTACCACTTCCTCAGATTGCTCCACTCAACTTCACTCCCTCCTGACACCCAAATTACTATGGCTACAATCGATGTCACCTCCTTATACACATCCATTCCTCACCAAGAAGGCCTTTCTTCCCTACGTTACTTCCTCTCCAAACGCCCTACCCCTCAAATCCCCAGTACCGATTTTCTCATTGATCTTTCCAACTTCATTCTCACCCGCAACTCCTTTTCTTTCAACAATAACCATTACCTCCAAATAAAGGGCTGTGCCATGGGTAGCAGATTCAGCCCTTCATATGCAAACCTCCACCTCGGTGTCCTGGAAGAGAATTTCCTTTCCAACTATCCTCTGCAACCTCTCCTGTGGCTCCGATACATTGACGACATCTTTCTACTATGGCCACACGGCATAGATTCCCTCAATTCCTTCATCTCCAAACTCAATGATTCCTCATCTTTGTCTTTCACCTCGACCATTTCATCCTCTCAGATTACCTTCCTCGATGTTAATATTTCCCTCAGCAACAACAAATTCCTTACCTCTGTTCACACCAAACCTACTAATAAGCAGCAATACCTTCATTACAGCAGTTGTCACCCCTCCCATACCAAGCGCTCCCTCCCTTACTCTCTTTCTATCCGCGGTCACCGCATTTGCAACCATCCCGAATCCCTTAACAAATACCTTAACAACCTTCACCACTCCCTCCTCCAACGAGGATACCCTGATTCTCTCCTCCATAAAAAAATACTTAAACATTCCTACACCCCCAAGCCTGCGTCTACCACAGACTCCCAGCCTCTCTCAATCTGTACGACCTACTTCCCAGGCATTCAGTCTCTCAAAGTCATCCTCAAAGACCTATTCCCCATCCTCAAAAATCACAACACTTCCTCCAACCTTCTCCCCAATTGCCCCTCTGTCACCTTCAAACGTCCCGCCAACCTAGCAGATATCCTCAAATCCACCAGGCCACTCTCAAAATCCCCTCACACACCCAGAGCCATACCCACTCCATGTCATCGAGCAAGATGCAAAACCTGCCCTATTTTCACCACTCCACCCCACTCCATCCCACCATTCAACTCTCTCCCGCCCTTCCCCTATTCCTCTTGCACTTCCAAGAATGTTGTTTATCTTCTTACCTGTAAACTCTGCCCGTCCTTTTACATAGGCCAATGTTCCACACCACTTAACATTAGGATTAACAACCACCGCGCCTCGTGCAATCCCTCCTCCCCGTCCGCGGGTCTCCCCATCCCTAAACATGCTTCCCATCACAATACCCCCTTCAACCAGTGTTACAATGTTTCCGTCCTAGCGTCCCTTCCCACATCCGATAACCCTATAGAATTAAAAACCCTTGAATTGGCTTTCATTTACATCTGTATGGCCTATCAGCATCCGGGCCTCAATGTCGTTCACTGATGGGAGTGGCCTAAAACTGTTACTTCCACCCCTTCCCTCTCCCTTTCCTCTCCCCAACCATTCCTTTCACCCCTCCTTCGCCTCCCGTTCTCCCCTTCCCCTGGCCCCCTTCCCTTTCTCTCGCACCCCTCACCTCAACAATTCCAGCAGTCATTACTTCTACATCTTCAGAGGAAGACGGATTGTTTCTGTCGAAATATCAAGAAAATACGTGTGAGTGTTCTCTTTTTTTGTGTTTCTATATTATGTGTTACTGTGTATTGTACTATATATATATATATATATATATATACACACATATAAATACATATATATATATATATATACATATATATGTGTGTGTATGTGGGTGGTCCAGGGATAGAGTGTTAGACTACTGACCGGAGGGTTCCGGGTCTAATTCGCGGGCAAGTCTCTGGACACCTGCAGCTCCACCCAAGCTAGGTGATTTTTGGGGTTTCAGATCTTCCTGAGAAACCAAAACCGGTACAGGGAAAGAAACTGGCCCCCCTACCCTGATGTGTGAATTTAACATGCCATCAGGCTTAGTACTGGGTGGACTCTACCATCACCTACCAAACCGACCTTCCGGTTGATTACTTTGTTTTTCTTTATATAAAGGGAACACCGGCAGCAGCAGGAGAAGAAGACCAATTTAGTTAGAATAGGAACCGGGAATGTTGGGACAACGTTGAGGACAGGAAAATTAAAGAATGTTAAGCGATAGATGGAAAAATAGATATTTTAGGTCTATGCGAGGTGAGATGGCAGGATAGCAGGGACAAAGAACAAGCAACAGATAGAATATTACTGGGAGAGATAAAAGCAGAACCAACGAACTTGGTCATTGTTCAGGTATATATGCCACCAAGCAACTATAAGTAGGAAGAGGTCGATAGGATATACGATCAGTTAGAGGATATAATCGCGAGTGCTCCTGCAGGGAAATATTTGACAGTAATTGGTGATTGGAATGCAACATTAGGCGAGGGAAGAGATGGTGATGAGGTGGGGGACTACAGTTAAGCATAAGGAATGCCTGTGGGGAGAAAGCAATTGAGTTCTACAAGAGACAGGGGTTAGTCATCACCAACACATGGTTTAGACACCACAAAAGACGCAGGTATACAAGGAAAATGCCAGGTGACTCGAAAAGGTATCAGCTAGATTATATTCTGGTTAGACAGGTTTAGGAATAATGTGATAAATTCGCTAAGCTTCCCGGGAGCGGATGCGGACTCTGACCACAATTTAGCTGTTTTGAATTGCAGTGTCAGTTTCAAAAAGATAAGGCAGGGGCAGCAGGTTAGGAAATGGAATATAGAAGCATTAAATGGATTAACAAGGAAGCAATACCAGCAAGCTGTAGAGAAAACCATGGAGGATGGAAAAGAGCTAAGTACTATCGAAGATAAATGGGAATGTGTCACCAAAGGGATATCAAAAGCCACTATAGGAACCATTAACAGAAAAAGGACAAGGAAACTGTGGATCACAGAGGAGATGATTACAAAAATGGATGAGAGAAGAAAATGTGAACACGGAGTTAGGCAAAATGCTGAGCTGGGCAACAAATAAAGCAAACAAAGCATGGTGGAAAACCCAGTGAGAGGATATGGAAAGTTTGCAGAGGAAGGGTGAAATTGTGCGCTATAGAGCGAGGTTAAATCACTATCGGGAAGTAAGCAGGGAAGATCTATGTTAACAGTTAGAGATAATGCGGGTAAGATACTAGCTGGCACAGGAAAGATCCAAAAGAGATGGAAGGAATATATAGAAGAACTGTATAGTAAAGAACTTAGACCAACAAAGTTAGACATAGAAAAGGAACATGACTTAGAGGAAGATAGCTAAGGTCCAGGCATACTCGATGATGAGATAGAAAGGGCATTAAGGGAGATAAACTAAATAAGGCCTTGGGAGTGGATAACATTCCTGTGGAACTACTGAAATGTTTAGGAAAATGTGGGAGGAAGACTATATGGACTGATTCGTAGTATCCATGAGGAAGGAATCTGGCTGGAAGACTTTGTGAGATCAGTGTCAGTTCCTATTCCAAAAGAGGTAAAGGCTACATCATGTGAGGACTACAGAACAATAAGTTTGATATCCCACGCAGCTAAAGTGGTTCTCAGAATCATCAACAAAAGGATAGAGAGTAGGGCAAATGATTACTTAGGGGATGATCAGTTTGGGTTTAGGAAGGGCAGAGGTACACGTGATGCCATTGCAGTAATGAGATTATTAATCAAGAGGAATAGAGGAATAGAACACAACCAGGAGGTATTTCCCTGTTTCGTAGATTTCGAAAAAGCTTTTGATAAAGTGAATTGGGGAAAACTAATGAGTATATTGAAGAAAATAGGAATAGATTGGAGGGACAGGAGGTTAATCCGCAACCTGTACATGTCTCAGACAGCTAAGGTGCGAATGGGGAACAGGTGTCTGGATGTGCAGTGTTAGGAAGAGGTGTAAGGCAGGGTTGCCCATTATCACCATTGCTGTTCAACGTGTGTGTGGGTAGAGCAGATGATTAAAGAGGCATTATGGGAAGAACTGGAGGTAGAAATGAAAGTCAGAGGGGAATTTGTAAAATCATTTAGGTTTGCTGATGACCAAGCTTTAGTTTGTCAATCAGCGAAGGGGTTGCCAGCATTGCTGAGTGAATTGTAAATTCAAGGTGACAAATATGGGATTAGAATCAATATTAATAAAACAAAGGTTATGCGATTTTCTAGGAAGAAAAAGGCTAAGCTAAACATTAAAATAGGAGGGCAAAAACTAGAGCAGGTAGAACAGTTTACTTATCTCGGAAGTATTTTGGACCAACACGGTCAAAGTAGTAGGGACGTAAGGAGAAGAATTGCGCTAGGCAAAGAGGCTTTCACTAGGAGGAGATAGTTGATGACGGGGACGTTAAGTAAGGATATTAAGAAAAGACTCGTAAAAACTTTGATATGGAGCGTAGCTATGTACGGTGTGGAAACGTGGCCATTGAAGCAGGAGGAAAGACGTAGATTGGAGGCTTTTGAAATGTGGGTTTGGAGAAGAATGGAGAAGGTGAAATGGAATGAAAGGAAAAGAAATGAGGAAGTACTTGGTGCGGTGGGCTAACAGAGGGGTTTGTTGGGAGAAATCCTATGGAGGCGGGAAAAATGGATGAGGGGCAAATTGATCGGCACTGGAATTTTGAAGATTGTACGAGGGTCATCCGGAAAGTAGTACCCGTTCGTGAAATAAAGACACAAAAGTAAATATTAACAAACATAAAAAATTTTATTTGAAAGAGGATACTTTAAACTACTTCTCAACATAATCTCCAAGCAAATTAAGGCATTTGTCATAACGTGTGACAAGTTTCTGTATTCCTGCTGCATAGTCCTTCGCCGCCAGCTCATTGAGATACGCGAGGGACCCATCTTGCACAAATTTTTGCATAATGCAGATGGTGTTTAACAATTTCATGAACAATTGTTCGAGAAACATTGGGAAAATGCTCACAGATGTCATCAATTGTGACGCGCCGATCGTTCCTCACGAATTCGTCAACTGAGCTCACCAGTTGGTCTGTAATGACAGACGGTCTCCCCGAACGCTCATCGTCGTGTGTGTTCCCCCTCCCCATGTTGAAGTTGCGACACCACCGCCGAACAGACGACTCGTCCATTACATTGTCTCCATACACCTCCTTTAATTGGCGATGAATATCACATGGGCGAACGTTTCTTGCATTGAGGAATTTAATCACTGCCCTCACTTCACAACTGGCGGCGTTCTCAATTTTTTTAAACATTGTAAACAATCACAGAAACAACACAGGCAATGCTAGCGTCACGCAACTTGGCTCAGAGAAGGCAGACAAGCCACTGAAGCTATCTGACCTCGTCCAGCGGCTACTCGCGTCGTCAGCACTTCATGCGGCACGAACGGGTACTACTTTCCGGATGACCCTCGTAATAGGGGGAGAATGTTAAGCAAACGAGGAAGGGCAGGAACAGAATAAGGATGTTGGATGAGATGAAGGGAGGAAGGAAGTACTCGGAGAGGAAGAGGGACCTGATGTAGAGTAGGTTACTGTATTTTGTTTTGTTAGGAGTCACAAAATATTTATTTGGTACTTATGTCCATCTAAAAACTGTCCTTAACTGGTAGTGTACCCTATAATAATAATTATATATATATATATATATATATATATATATATACTACCTTGATCAAAAAGTTCCCGGAATAACCACCGTGTGGCGCTCCCATCGTTCCGATTTGAGTTCTGTTTTTTTTGTTAAATGGGTACATCTGTTGTTGATATTCCCTTTAAATCTTAGTGTCATAACTTGACATTTGCAAAAGTTACGTAGCCAAGAGTACATCTATCTCTGTGTGTGTTGGCGATTTTTTACAATTTCAGAAATGGATTTTAATTTGCAACAACGAACTTGTATTAAATTTTGCGTAAAAAACGGATTTAGTGGCGCACGGACGTTGGAAATGTTGGAAAAGTGTTTCGGCAACGATTCTCTAAAAAAAACGGTCGTTTACCAGTGGCACGAGCGGTTCAGAAGTGGTCGTGAGTCAATCGAAGATGATGAACGCAGTGGCAGACCATCGACATCGAAAGTCGGTGAAAATATTGATAAAGTAAAAGAAATGTTGATCAATAACCGCAAATTAACCATCAGAGAAATAGCGGAGGACTTGAACATTGCCTATGGATCCGCCCAAGACATTGTGGTTAATGATTTGGGTTTCCGTCGTGTAGCAGCAAAGTTGGTGCCAAAAGACCTCAATTTCATGCAAAAAAGAGACCGTGTTGACGTCGCAAAAGACATGATTTGCGAGGCTGAATCCGATCCCACATTCATCAAAAGGATCATTACTGGAGACGAGACGTGGGTTTATGAGTACGACACGCAATCCAGACATCAGGCAAGTGAATGGCGTTCACTAAATGAGCCGAGACCAAAAAAACCACGTCGTTTTCAGTCAAAAAAGAAGGCAATGCTGACGGTTTTCATGGATTACAACGGTGTAGTGCATCATGAATTTTTGCCAGAAGGCCAGACAGTAAACAAAGAGTATTATTTGGGCGTTATGAGACGTTTGCGTGAAGCAATTCGCCGAAAGAGACCAGAAATGTGGGCAGAAAACTCGTGGATTTTGCACCATGATAACGCACCGTCGCACAGTGCTATCATTATTCGTAATTTTTTGACGAAAAATGCAACAAATACCATCCAACAGCCACCGAATTCACCTGATTTGGCTCCCTGTGACTTCTTTCTGTTCAATCGAGTTAAAAAACCATTACGGGGAACGCGTTTTAGCAGCCGAGAGGAAGTAATGGAAAAATCGCAGGAAGCACTGATGGACATACCGAAAACCGAATATAAAAAATGTTTCGAGGATTGGATCAAGCGCTGGCATAAGTGTGTTGCAGTCGATGGGGATTACTTTGAAGGGGACAATATAGATTTAGATGAATAAACTTGTATTTTTAATTTTCTGAATAAATTCCGGGAAATTTTTGATCAAGGTAGTATATATATATATATATATATATATATATATATATATATATATATATATATATATATATATATATTAGTCTTCTCATAAACATGATAACACTTAGGAATTACAATTTATAATGAATTACCTTACAAAAAAAATACAAATATAATATTGTGTACGCATTTCTTTTAGTATAAAACAAAATATAGGCTCAAATGTTGCACAGCTTCGATATAGATGGAGTAAAAAATTTGTAATACCTCAGAGCACTTGAAACCTAAATCTGCCAATAATGATACCTTCATCCAGACAATACTATTTCAGTATGGTTCTCCATTATGTCCAATAATATATCACATAGTTAGCTCATTCCACTCCAGACTGACTGTCACACATTTGACTGGTTCATGAATTACAATGGCTGCATGTTAAAACAAACTTACGAGGAAACTAGTTAAAATTACTTTATTCAAGGAAACAATTTGGAAACAAAATTGCCAATATTGATGGATTGTGACAGTAAAAACGTAGGAATTCTTCAACTCATGCCACTCCATTGTATATGAAAGGTGAACAGCTTTTCCTTTGCACATAAGAAAGAAAATGATTTCTAGATTCATATATGCCCGATCAAGGTATATTTTTTCACCTAAGTTCCTTGCAATTACCTTTTTCCTTTCATATTTATTGCACTACCATGAATCGCACCTTTTCTAATGCTTGAGTACAAATACTGAGTGTCAAACTGTCCCTTCATAATGATACCAACATTCATGGACTTTTTCTCTCTTTCCGACCCTTTCATTTCTATTCTCTTCCGTGCTCTTTGTCCTAATGCACTACTCCCCCTGCTTTCATGCATTTGCTGATAATTTTCCATACTACATAAAGGACATCATGCATCCTTCCCCTCTCCCTCTCACATTGATTCCCAGAAATTCTCTGGCTCTGCCATTAGTACCAAATATTACTTGATTGAGTAGACAGGGGCATGGGTATGAGATGACATAATAACGGCTCTCAATTTATAAATATTGGTTTAATGTAATTATTTTTGGAAATCATCAAACTTAATTAGAAATTATGCCATTTCCCATCTTGTAATGATTATAAAATTATAAGAATTACAGAATATTGGGAAATTTACTTTAGAATACAGTAAAACTATATGTAAGCTGGAAACAGTACATTTTCCATATTCGACAGGTTTAATTAAAAGGACAAAAATATTTTAAAGGCAATTAATTACATAAAAATGTTAAATAAAAATAAGTTAATGGCAATCCATTTTATTCTAAATTTCACACCCAGATTGAAAAGTAATTTCAAATAATTGGGTTTTTAGTCCTCAGGTGGTGTTCAAATGCTAAAAATATCTTCAACCCAGAGGAAGCAACTTTTTCAAGAAATTCTGTCTTGAAATTTTACTACATATTGTTATGCATCTAAGAGAGCCTAGATGTGGAGAATGCTTTCCAGTTGCATCTCACATTTTCCACCTTTCAGAGGGTTTAAGTAAATAACGCACTCATAACACATTTCTATTTCATATTTGTGGTTTTGATAGTGTACTGACAGCTAGGTTTCACTGCATTGAAATTTCACTACATTTCCCTCTCCATCCTTATAGTTTCATACTTTAATTGAAACCAATGCAGGCAGGTATGCCTGGATAGCAAGCATGGAGAACTAAAAAGTTGGAGAATATCCAGCACACTACATTACCATATATTTTATAAAAGTAAAAAAGCTCACACATCTACCTTGAGTTCGTATAATGCTTACAAGATGACCAACAAGTTCATCATACCCATACTATTAATCATGAGGGTCAAAATAAATATATTTTCAGGGGATAATATAAAATATAATGAAATATCTATTCATGCTTAAAAACTAAACATAACTGCAACAAAATTTCATCTCATATTGCCATGCTTATGTCCCACAAAGTTATGAATTCCATTGTTTTTGGCTAAACTCTAAGGAACTTCATGATGAAAAAAGAATAATAATAACTTCTTAAATTCCACTGATTTTTACTTTAAAAACACCCGATTATGTCATAAGGTAGAATAGACAGGACTTTTTGACCTTTAAGCATTCATGCTTGGAGAAGGAGGGGTTTTGGGTGGATGGGAGGCATGGCGTGGTGTGGAGGGGGGTGGGAGAACTACTTGGGACAAGGGGAGGGGGGAGGATAGAGACCAAGCACGGAAGGGGGGGGGGGAAGTGGGATCGAAAAGAGTGTGGCAAAGAAGGATTGTGAAATATTTGTCACGTGGAAACACCATTTGTGTTCTTCACTTCTAACCTTGAATGATCTCCCCATGTGCCCTTCATGAATTGTGTTGCAGTCTTTACATTTTAATTTGTAAACACCACTCGACACTTACCCTTTGGAAACACACTGGCCGCTCTATGGGAAATCTTCCCTAACAATGCCAGTTCACACCATTTTGTTTTCTCTTTTCCTCCCATCTCCATCCCCATTATTAATAAGCGAACGTGCGTATGAAGTGTGCTTTTTGTGTAAAACCCTCTCTATGAGTAGAGGTTTGTAGCCGTTGCCGAAAGCAATGAATTTGATGGTCTTAAGCTCCCGATTGAAATAGTTCACTGAGAGGGGGACATTAATCAGTCTATTTTTCATTGAATGAAAGGCAGCTAGCTAGCTGAACACTCGTGGGAAGAAGAACACACGAGCCATTTTACCCCCCAAGCCCTCCATAATGATAGCAAGAGCTGAAGAATGGACGTCTTGGGACGACTGGAGATGAGGAAAAACGTTGGAAGTGGATTCCAGGTTAATGACAATCGTTCCCTTCTCCTTGATGTCCCCAACACCCCGTTATCTCTCATCTCCCGTCTACCTCTCCCCGACCTAGCACTACCATCAACCCCCCACGGAGAGTCAACTCAACCGTTTGTGGCTACCGCTATTCCCTTCCTTGTTTGGTCAATATCCACCCTCCCTCTCTCCCACCCCCCCTCCACTCCACTTACATAAATGTCAAATAGTCTTTTATATCGTACCTGATGATGTCGAGTACTCTACAAAACTGGCCGTTTTTAAAATAAAAACCAGTGGAACTTACAAAGTTCTCATTATTCACTTTTCCCACTAACTTCTGTTTAGGTTCATTGAGTTCCAAGTATGGTTCAACCTGTGAATGCTTGTTTAAAGTTGTGATTCCCATAATGGAACACAGAGTCCAGTATAATGCTCACTTTGATCACGTAAGCACACCATAAGACATGAAACCAATTAATGAAAAGTTTGACATTCCCCATTGAGAACGTTAAATGATTAACATTAACTCATTTTTCATTCTATTGGCTCATCAGCTATTAGAAAGGGTTCCATGAAAAAATATATCTCCATACATAGATTCTGAAGCTCTAAAAAGCTTCACAGATCCTTATCCAATAAATAGGATCATTTTAAAGTATCGCCAACTCATGCATTGGACAGCCCTATTATAAAATGATATACATGTACGTCAATTGATGGCTTTCACTGCGGACATGCATCCAGGATATATGGGCACACACAAAGGAGTTTGACAGAGGATGTGCTGGGCGAGGGAATGTGGATAATTCCGATGGGGAAGAAAAAGGTAGGCTTGACGTATGGTGATGGGCACTGCGATACTTAGTCATTAGCCTACATGGATTTCAGTATTCCCTGCTTTGGTAACCAACTTCTACCTCTGCATATAGTTATATCAATGAAACCCACTAATTTACACTGTCTATACACGATTATTCCTCCTCTCCATTAGATTGCTAAGGAAGGGAAGCACTTCACACTGAAACACACACAAGAAAGACAGTAAAAATGTATTTAGTCACAAATGGGGTTAAGAGCTGCAAGTACAGAAAATGCATATCAATACTGTAAAAAATTCTTAAGTTATCTAATAAATACCAGCTTTCTAATAGACTACTCAGGCACATACATTTGACTAGAAATTTACCCTGAAATCAAGAGCATATCAAACTTGACCCTACACACTTCACACACCCTCACATGACCACACACATCTCAAACTAAACACTGAAAGTGGGAATGTATAACATGCACAGAAGTAAAGACTCTTTCACTTTTCTGGTACATCACATTGGTTAAATTCATTGATACATCTGTCACAAAAATTGATATGTTTGACTTTCTAAGAATCATTAACATTCATTTCATTCATATTTTTAATGCAAACCTGAAGGAACTGAAAATAATCACACATTTAATGACTTCATTAATTCTGTTTCCAAAGTAGGAGACTAATGCCAATAGGCTGAAGACAAAATGCTAATACATATAGCGTCAATAAAGTGACAAGTAGTAGCCATTCAGCGAACTGAATTTCTTTAGTGAGGTTTTTCCGCATTAATTTACTGATGAAAATATTCACCATCTGAAAATTAGAAAAAAAAGTTATTTTAATGCCACATACTGCAATGAAAAGGGCTAATAAAACACTAAAGATATATATATATATATATATATATATATATATATATATATATATATATATATATATATACATACATACATATATATAATATATATATATATATACACACACACACACACACTTGTATATGTGTATATAAACGTGTGTGTATACATATGTTTATATATTATTTATTTCTGCATAATATTGAAAACAGGACAGTTTTACCATAATTTTTCACCAGCAAACCACAGAATGAGCAGTAATAAGTGACCACATTATAAATTACCTATTCTGAGCTATGCTACCGGCATTTTAATTGCAAATTGCCACAGAAGTTCAAGGCCCCTGGTTCGCATGCTTGACTGTTTAGTACATTCAAGATTCCATTTCCCTTCATAAATACGCTAACCAGAGTCCACTGAACATGATTCATAAACATTTATCCAGATATAAATGAAGGAATTACTATATGATAATGTTAGGTCCTACGATGAAAATAAAACCCTGCTTTTTCACAGCTACCCAACATTAGGTAATATAAAAGGTAAAAATACTTGGTAAGTAAAAATGAAATACTTGAATTGATGGTAACGAAGCTATTTGATTAATTCTAAGAGAAGACATTACACTCCTAATGCTAGTGTTTCATGCCCCTGCAGACTTACGTACTTATATTCAAGTACTTTCTTTGCTCATCTTGACTTATTTCTGTTATACTGTTTCATTAATGATTATAAAATACCAGAAATTATGTAGATGGTAAGGGGGGAGCACAATAAGTGCATCATTATGATGTCAGGGAAAGTAATGACTACACATTCTCGAAGTGTAAACAGGGTTTAAATGTATCAAATTGCAGCATTGGCCATATAAGATACTGAATTATTCTAAAACAATCCTTCCCCATTCATTATGGCATACTGATAACTTTGGTAAAATCTTGAAAATGCCTTGATTGTTCATAATGGTCTCAGAAGCTGTAATGTTATGTGCCACAAGGTACTCTTCAACATCAAAGCTAAGAAGTTATCAAAATTTTAAGTATCAATTTTCATGGAGAATTTTATGCTGTCTCACAGAAATTACCAAATCTATTTGAAAAGTGTTCCTTAAGCTGCAAGGCCATGTGATACCACAACCCATTTCATTCACTGATCAATGCAAGTAATGACCTTCAATTGAGCAAAATAGAGCCAAGACTCTTCCCACAGAAGGACATTCTGTCAACAATTACATCAACAGTTGCTCCATAACTATGTTAGTTAACAATATAATTACTAATAAAAGATGTACTTCACAGCACAAAAATTTCCAAGAGGACAAAATTCTATACTTCACATAAAATATTTTCTGCTGAATGCACGTCTCAGTGCGTAATCACTCAATAACTCCTTAAAAATCCAAGAGAGGGTGCTTATATGTAGTACCGGAAGAGGTTTGCTTTTAGTAAGCCTTATCTCCCACTACGCTGCTGTTAAGGTACCATCCATATCCTTCAAGTGGTTTCATTTCTATAGTCAATTGCAGCCCCACCCTTTTGTTTAATTAGAAATATGTAGAAAAAAGAGTCGCTAAAGGTGATCCAGCCACAAAGAAGGCGGGTATGGTGAAATTGGCTGACAAGGTGATAGCCACAGTTTTATGGGATGCACAAGGAAATACTAGGATAGGCTACTTGCAAAAAGGTTAAAAACAAACGATAAATGAAGAATAATACGCATCGTTATTGCATCGGTTGAGCAAAGAAATGAAGGAAAAACATCCTCATTTAGCAAGGATAAAAATTCTCTTCCATGAAGGCAATGCACAGTTGTAAACCTGTGCAGTATCAATGGCAAAAATCATGGAATTAAAGTTTGAATTATAACAAAACCACCGCATTTGACAGATTTGACCCCCAATGACATTTTTCAATTTCCAAACTGGGAACAAGCTCCACAGAAAACAATTCATGTCAAACAAGGAGGCCATTGCCAATACAGATGCCTACTTTGAGGACCTTCCGAAACCCAAGTTAAAGTAGGAGAACAACTGGGAAAAGTACATTGAGCTAAAAGGAGATTATGTTGGAAAAAAATGAAAATCCATCCAAGTAACTTATTTTTTCTATTTTTTCCTAAGGACTAACTAAACGACTTGCACATCAATAACTACATTTTTTACCACAATAGAAGTCTGAATGGTGGTCTCATTGCATTTGAATAAACAAGGGAGGGCAATTTATTTAAGACTGAACTTGGTTGGTTCAACTCATCGGCACCCTGATGATGAACAATTAAATGGTAATTTAGTGCATCCAGGGATATCCCCTGGTATTTGATCAGCGTAAACAAGAGAGTTAATTGAAGTGTACCACTTGCCTTTTTGGTTTTTCGGTTTCAAAGAACTGGCAGAATCTGACGACTTCCTGCAAGCTGCCATTACAGCCAATCCACTTGGTGGTGTCGATGGTGGTGTGCAAGAGAGAAGACGAAGAGGATCAGAGCACGACCTGGAGCGCAGTGTCTCCAGATGGGGATTAGAATGCATTGAAGTTGACCTGAGGCTGCAGTTTGACTTTGGGTGTGGCAGAGAAGCATGGAAGCACCAAGGTGAGGGGTGAGTTAGTAAACGGGTTCTCCGACACCGTGAATGTGATGGCGATGACGGTCGATTGGGAAGGACGGCAGCTGGCCCAGCTGCTACCACACCCCCCACTGACCCAGTAGACGACACACCAGAGTCATTGGACCCCGAAGAATCTCTGTTGGCACCATTGCCGGCACCTGCAGGCCTTCCAGGGTTAGCAGATGACCGCCTTACAATGTGCACCATATTATTTGCTGGAACATGAACCCGGTTCACTTCTGCTGGTGCCTGGCGGCAACTGGCAGAAGGTTCCATTAATTCCTCCGAACTGGTGGGTAAAATGTTCTCGTCATCTACAGATTTTCTGCTATCTGCACATGATTCTATCCCGGCACTCGGTGGGAGCTGGAGGGACACAGCAGACGCAGTCGTTGATGACACCACCGATGAGTTCAATGAAGTCGGCCCGGTTGACTGCAGATGTGGAGTGAGCTTTCCTTCCGATTGGGAATTCCCAGCCTTACCCCTCCGAGTGCATCCCGCCATCAAGTCCCGACATGTGCACGGATAATACCCGACCATTGAGTAGAGATCATCCGTGAGTAAGTTCCTCTGGGCTCTTCCTCCCAGCTGTCGATGAGGGAAATCCCAAATTGCCGAGAAGTTCTCTTCGGTCCTCGTGAGAGTCGGAGCAGAGCTGTGCCGCCACGTGTGGTACCTGGATTTGTGAGGCAGCAACCCATTCTCAAATTCCAGGCCAAAATTATGGAGGCTTGGGATGCTGGCCGCTTTTTCCGATATCCTTCCCAGAAAGAAAGACTTCTTTGGGGATTGGCCGGCACCCTCGACGTCTGCACTGCACGTTCCAGGTGGATTCTGAGCCATTGCACTTAGGTTTGAATAGATCTCACCTGAAGCAGTGCATGGTCTCGACTCATTCTCTCTCAATGGACACCAAAAGCTATGCCCACATTTTTTACAAAGTTTTACTCCATCCTTTTCATATAATAATCGGGACGAATGCTTGGAACTCTCACCAGCATAATAATTTCCATTTTGGTGGCTTCCTCCTCCAGGATCCCCATGGTCTGGAGTCACTCGGCACGCTGGCTGCCTATGGTCAGCATCCAGCTCGGATCGAACTAATACTTCCTTAACATTTTCATAATGCTCCAGTGATTGGGCAAAATTGAGATTCTCGTACAAGTTTGAACTCTTCTGGGCAGCCAGACCCAATTTCACATTTTGTCGATTTTCAGCTTTACCCATACGTACGGGCCAATTCTCCATGCAGCAGCTCGAGTCTGCATGGCAGCATGCTACGGAGCTTAACTGAGGTACTTCATTGGCATACGGATACTTATAAAAGTCAGAGAGGGACACTCCAACAGCAGCGCACTTGCTTCCATGAATTGCTTTGGCATCTAAGGCAGGAGGTGGCTCATTATTATCCAATGTTAAGGGGGAAGAAGATTGGGACTCTGCACACATGACGTGATGAGGCTTCTGAGTTAGGCCTTTCTCATTCGACGCCCGTCTGCCTTCAGCTTCTTTCGGCTCCTGTGCCAGACTGCCTGCAGCCGAGGTGCTGGTTGCATGGCCAGTGCAACAACAAGGTACGTGATGGAAACGCAATGGAATATCATAATTACTCGCTGCGGATGGATTACCACTGCCAGATACACTATTGGGATGCACGCCAGTGAGGGCCTCCTTCACTTTGCGTGGAGTGTCATAATGATCACAGTACGTGCCAGCTGCGGAATGAGTTGGATTCTCCTGATGGTAATGCACGGCTTTCTGATTCACTTCCTGAAATGTGAGAAAATAAATGCATTTCTCAATCAGAATGCCCGAACAAGTAATTTACAATGAATTTTTACCCACATTAACTTAAATAATAGCACCTATTACTTTTGTTTCTCAAACTTTGCATTGAAGGCATTACTCTCAAGTGAGTTTTGAACCTAATTACTAAAAGGTCATAACTATAAAATCAGATAACAAAGGTGGCTCAGATGATTTATTTTTGATATTTGCTATGTCTCGAGCATTATTGAAATTTTTTTGCTCCTGTAACTATTGTAGGTTGCAACATCACCAATAACATAAACATTTACTTTTTTCGAAGAATGTTAACAGAGACGTGATTTTAGTCTTTTCTGTCAGCCTTGGGCCAAAGTCAGACATAATTTCTTCCCTTACCTTTATAGAATAATGCAATTGGGAAAGCTATCGTTTACATTTTTAGAGCCATCCATGTTGCTATCATCATCCCTTCATCTTGGTTAGCCATGACATCTCCTCTGACTTGAAAGGATAAAGGAGAATAAGGGACACTTATTGCTGCATTTGGAACTCACTTCTGAGCCAGATTTTTACAAGAAGTTCTGAAACTAATGTTGTCATCTTGTTAAAACTTTTCTCCATTTCAATATCCTGCTTATTGAATACAGAAAATAAAGATTTTCTTTAGCTAACATCCTTGAACTATCAGTTAAAAATAACGCGGTCTACTCAAAATAAAATACTTGTCATGCACACTTCCACGAAAGAAAGAAGGAAGATGAAATACCCTACAGACGCCCATGACAGTGTGTTAAGGGACAGAAACTGCTCCATAAACACCTTGAAAACTGGGAACATTGTTTCATTTGATATGACCTGAAATGGTTTCCAAATCTCAAATGATGAACAGGCAAAACACACAGAAACTATAAAAAATCCAACCAGGTTAATTTTTCTGAGGTCTTCATCAAATAAGTATTTCGATAGAAAGGGAAACATTTTCACACATCTTACGATTTAAAAGCATGCTAATATAGCCATGAGAATCTTCTAACGAACTGATGGGCAATGTACATATTTTACAAAGTAGTCCTATGAGGTATGTAAATTTAATTGTCCAATCCAGCAAATTCACAGAATACGATAGAATTAATTCTAATTCTGAAGAGCATTATCATATTATTGATACTCAAAGTTTATTCGCACACAATTACTCATTTCTGCAAATTCAGCTTCTTTTCAAGTCATTGCTGACTTGTCAATCACTAACGAATTAAAGAAAAAGGAATCCTGGTCAAATGGAGTTACAGTATCCAGATTGAATGCATCAATATTTGAAAGAAAACAAAAAAACCATATCAGCAACCCGAGGAGCGGGGTCATCTCTCATGATTAGGGTGAACTCAGTTCATCAGATGGAGTCTATGTCAACTATTTCTGCTGAGTCCTTACAGCCTCAGAGGCAGGCCCCAACCGTCATAGGTCATACACGAAGGGCGCAGGTTGGATTCCTGCTTGACTAGGGTGCATTAATAAACAAGATTATAAGCTCATTACATACACAATCTCACACGAAAACATTCAGTAGTAGTAGCATTTAGGGGAGGCGACCGACAGCTAAGGTTATTTGCGCCATTAGGGATGGAAAGGAAAGGATTAAGGGTGGAGAGACACCTGGTGTCGGCATTAACCTTCACGAAAGGCGCCAAGGGGTCGGCAGCTTAACATTTCACCCCACACACAGCATACTCACTCCAAGTGCCCTCCACAAAGCACCTCAAGTAGGGATTGAGATTCCACTGAAAATAATTCGACGATGCCTGGATTCGAACCCGGGCCCTCTGGGTGGGAAGCCAGTACATTAGCCACCGCACCATCTTGCAGTGTATCCAAAACAGTGCCGATAACTAATTCAGTATTATGAATATCACATTTCGATTCTCTGCATAAGTGAACACTGATGTCAAAGCGAAGAAATCCAATTGTTCAGTTCTATTGGATACACATTGGCCAATTCCTTTGTCGCAGAGAATACAAAACTGGAAGCATGTAATATTTTTGTCAGAAATGAGTGTTCATTTAGGTATTTTTATTAAGAAAGTGATTTCTAAAGAAAGGTGTACAGAAATTGCAGCAAATGAGTTAACAAACGTGCAGAATATGGGAAACGTGACAATTGTGTGTTTATACAGATCCCCTGGAGGTGATGTTGACAATTTCTTTGTAAAATTTGAGCAGTTTGAGAAGTGTTCGGAAAAGTCTGTACGGATGGACTTCATGAATCAGCTCCATAACCAGAGAGACTACAACTTCTTCCAGAAGGATTGACCTTGTCGTCACTAATCTCCACTTCAAATGAAAATTCCCATGGGAAAATTATCACTCAAAGGTTGACAACTTGACTCAAACTCAAAGGATGTGGTGTGTAAGAAATATCAAAGGTATTACCCAATCAATAGCGCAAATTCTTCCCATGAGCAATTGTGTTAGATGTCATGGGATACCTTGTTTAACTAAAAGTGTGTAGATGATAGATATATAGATAGAGGTCTTTATTTGGGTGAAAGTGAGACCAAATGGTCCCTTCTTGTGTGCGCAAGAAATGTAAATTTATTTTACAAGAAGTGTAAATAACATCTTTGAACAATATCTTCCTAAAAGAATAGTTCCTGCGATGTGCTGTAATTAAACTAAGTGCTGGGTGACAGATTAGGTGAGTGCAGCCGGCAATGCATTTATGGTTTCATGTGCATTGGAAAAAGGTCAGGATGATCCGGGCTTCGTTAACTACTTCAGGAGCTCTAAAAAAGGGTTTCAAAAAGTATTCTTTTCTGCTTCATGCGAGGACATGATATGATAACAAAGTCATCAGCCAACCTGAGAATATCACTAAAATGTCATGGCAAGTAGTTAATAACATAACCGGGGGAAATGAACACAAGAGAGGAATTTTAACATTAAAAAATTAAGTTGGGATCAGTCTATATGGTCATTTAGCAGAGTGTGCAATTAATTACCTAAGTGATATGCCTATGAATAATAGATTAGAGTATAATAAAAGATTTTATGCATGGTTTCACCAGCATGCAACACCTTCCATGGTCCTCTTTGCCGCGACAGAGGATGAGGTCTTGAAAGGCATCATGAGTCTTAAAAGTAAACCAATAGTCCGAATTGATGATATCCCTACTATGATCATAAAAAATTGCTCTAAGGCGATAAGCAAACCCTTAACATCTATAATAAATGAGTACTTCACAAATGGTGAGTTTTCAGACTGTCTAAAATTAGCAAAGATAAAGTTTATTCATTTAAAAGGGTATGAGAATGATATTAAGAATTACCGACCCATGTTCTTATTGAGTAAAATTTTCTAAAATCTTTGAGTCCTTGATGAGAAACAGGTTTATGAAATATATCTTAAAAAATAAAATATCAAGCATGGAACGATTTGCATTCCATGAGGGAATAGGTACCAATTGACGCTCTTGTAAGTTTTCTAAAAAAGATAATGACTCCCAGAGACTCGAAGGAATACTCTTGTGGTGTTATCAGGGATCTTTCACTAGCATTTGATACAGTGGACCATGCTATGTTATGGGATCTGGGGAGTTGCCCATAAACGGCTTAAGTCATATTTAAAGGACAGGAACAGATGGTGGAGGTTTCTGCTATTGGGGTCAACAAAATTATGATAAATCACTTATCACCCATAGAAACAATAAGTGTCAAAGGTACCATAAGGAACCATTCTTGGGCCATTATTTTTTCTACTATATGTACATCAATGATTTGCCTAAATATATTGATAATAACAAAATAGTTCTGTATGCAGATGATACAACTCCAGTAAGATCCTTGTGGCAATGAGCCACAAGGACCTAACTTGTTGCAAGCTTAGCTTGATGGCTCATTATTGCTCTTGGAAAAATGGTTTACCACTAATAAACTATCTGTGAATGTACTAAAAACAAATTATGTTCAATTTAAAAAAAGAGGGAAAGTGCCTCAGACATCTTCCTAAAAGGCCAACCCTTAGAAAGGTACAAAGCACTAAGCATTTAGGTATGTCTATTGATGAGTCCCTAAACTGGGGGATCCATACCAAGGGCCTACGTTCCACTTTGTCAAGAAGTGGATTTATTCCACGAAATCTTACAAACATTGTCGATTTAAATTTACTGAAAATGATGAACCATGGTAACTTTCAGTCACATAAGAGCAATGGAATAATTTTTTTGGGAGCATCACCTGGCTTTCGTAGTTTTTATAATGCAAAAAAGATGTATTAGGCATGTAGCAAAAATACCCCCTAGGTAAACCTTATTTTTTAAAGAATTGAAAATTCTAACTTTATCTTGTCTGTAAATTTGTTACTTATGTATGTAAATTATGGATGATATGAAACAACAAATTACTGATGCTCAAGTACATGGGCATCATACTTGACGGAGGGCTGATGTACATTTGTTCTGCCACTTTTCTGCCATGTATAATAAAGAGACCCTTTCATGTGGCCATCAAAATTTTGTACTATCTGTCACTAGGAATGAAATTGGCTCCTTCTAGAGGCACATTTAAGAAATATCTCAAGCATTTCCTGATGGATACATGTTATTTTAGTGTGGAGAGTTTCTGGAGTCTTCGTAATACTGAAAGAGCTGATCGTTTGTTCTCCGACTTGTCTTATATTTTACTTTATGAAGTCCTGGGACCAATACGTATTATTATTTAAAAAACCTTCCACAGTCAATGTGTCACTGTGTGTCAGTACACTGTATATGCCTCCCAGAGGTAGGTCAGAGGACAGAGTTGCTTCAGAGGAGACTCTAGCTTGTTTAGAATAGCTAGAGTGCCTGAAGCAATCCAAATGTTTAGTTTAGTTTGCATATGTTGTTAACTGTGCCTGACATAATAAAGCACCCATTAGTAGAGAATACTTCCAAGGCTGATTATGGTAATTTGAATGTGAGAGATAGGGTAGAATGGAATAGCAGGAGATGTATGAAACAAAAGGTAAGGCAAATGGATGCCCTGTGTGTACCTGACACAATGCAGGGGGCACGAGGTTGCTTAAATTGATGGCAGACGTTTGGGATTGTGGTTTGGAAATGAGCACAAGGCAGTCAGTGTAAGCTGAATTCTGCACAAGAGGACTAATTTTCAAGTAAGAAAATATGACCCATTGTCTCATAGATTTCTTTAGGTAAGTATGAAAGTTGATATGCGATGGAAAGTGACAGTGGCTTGTTAATGCACCAATGGATGAGGCCACTGAAGGGTTGAAGATGCATACGGGTGACAATTAATATATATCTTGAATTGAGTGAGACCACGGTGAAGGTATGAGATAACACTAATTACTGGGTTGATTTCAGAAGAGATGATTCTAAATAAGTGGGAGGACCTTTGGCTCATTATCATGTGAATTAAATGATAGAAACTTGCAGAGTAAGTGCATGGTAAAAGGATTATTTGCCTCTAATGGTTGAACTATATGGCAAATCCATTCATCTGTATTTCAGAGTACGTGGTCTGCACAGTAAATGCGTGAACTGGTGATATCTGGTGGCCATGATGTGAACTATAGCCCCGCCCACTGGCGGTGCTAGTTGCCTTTTAACCCAATGAGCCGTCTGTGCTTGGCGGATTGTTGAGCTTTGCGTATGGTGCCAGTTATGTTAGTTTCTGTTGTCCTTTTGTTTACTGTAGTACTGTGAAGTACGGTAAAAGTTATCAAGAAATTACTGAAATGTTGACAGCTGTTTACGGTGATAATGCTCGGAAGAAAACATCCGCTTTCAAGTGGTCAGCATCGGCATTTTAAAGATGGCCTCCAAGACGCCACAGATAATGCAAGGCTGGGACGACCTTTAACCACCAGTGTTGACAACAGCATTGATCGTGTGCAGTCCCTCGTCCTTACTGTTCATCGAAAAACTGTCCGAATGATAGCTTATTTCAAAGAAATCAACAGTGCACACTATTTTAACCTAACATTTGTGTTTCAAAAAATGTGCAAAAATCTTGCCCCAGCTGCTGACGCCATATCAAAAGTTGAAAAGAGTTGAATGTGTTAATGACTAGCAAAATTAACTTGAAAACGATGCTGGATTTCTCAATAGGGTAATCACTGGTGACAAAACGTGTTTTTACAGGTATGTTATTGAACTACAATCGCTAAGCAAGGAGTGGTAAACAAAAGATGAGCATCGAATCAAAAAAATCAAGAGAAAGCCGATCGACAATCAAAGCCATGCTCCTGGTTTTCTTTGATGTCGACGGTGCTGCTCATCATGCATTTCTTCCCGAAGGGAAAAAGCAAATGCTGAGTTCTGCCATCCTACAGTTCTCCAGCGTTTGAGAGGTCGCATGCGTCGTGCGCAACCAAATTTGACTCAAGGCAATCGATGGATCCTTCGCCATGACAATGCACCAGCACATTCAGCATTGATTGCTTGCCAGTTTCTGGCAAAAAATTAATTCAATCACCATCCTTGATCACCATTCTCCTTATTTGCCAGATCTCGCCGGTTGCGAATTTTTCCTAATCCCAAAATGCAAAAATGTGATGAGAGGACATCACTGGAAAGATTTGGACAGAATAAAGAAAGGAAGACGAGAAAATTAAGAAGCTTAACTGCTGAGGACTTCTACGGGTGCTTTAAGCAGTGGAAAAGAAGATGGAATAAGTGCATGGCAACAAACAGAGTATTTTGAAGGGGATACAATCGATCTGGACTAAATTTTGCAAAATAAAGCTTTTATGGCCTCAGTTTGCATATTTATTGGACTGACCTCATACAAAAGCTTCAAGATTTGCAAGCAAGTTGTGATCAGAAGAATGAAAGGTGATGTCTGATGGAATGATGGTGTGAAAAATTCTCTGAATGGAGACAAATAGACATTAAAGTGGATGCCCGCAGCCGAAGATGATTGAGGCCAAAAGAGAGAATGCAACGTTTACTGAGCGAATAAGAATTAATGTAAAAATGGCATGAAAGAAAGTAAGGAAAGACTAAATGGCAGAAGAATACACGATAAGTAATGATTTTTGGGGAAATCTGATGTTTTGGCAATAAGTCAACCCTCCATCAGCCTTTGTAGATTTTTACCATTCTCCCAGTTTCACCTGCAAACTACCACAATTCGTGTGTTTGGCATGATGCAGAAGGCCCATTACAACATCAAAACGAGTTTGAACACTTGCATGTAACTTTTTACTCATTATTTGCAAAATGAGAAGGTTATCTCTCACAGAAAGATACATTAATCCATTAAGTAAAGCCTATGTTTACAGCTTATTTCACTGCGAACTTTACACAAATGTAAAACAGATTTCAATAATGACGATAAATATTTACAAAACATGCAATCAGCCTTAATTTTTGGCCACCTGGCATGACTTCCTACTAATGTCGGGCAGTGAAATACTCTGGAAACTAATTTTATACCACTCATTCGATGTAAATTTGAATCTTTCAGAATCTGTATAACAATTAGTTGAATAAAAGAGGTAATCAGTTATCCAACACTAAGCTCCATTGCATCAACCATCCATTCAGGGTATATAATTAAGGATCCTAAGGGTAAAAGGAGAACAGGAAGCACCCATTTGCTCATCAACAAACACCTACATTTAGAATCTTAACCAATAAAACTTACCGCAGCTGCATAGGAATGACTGGCAACATTTTTCGGGGTATCATAATTGTCGACTCCGTCTCCTGAACTCCTCGGCAAAATCGTGGCATGAGTGTGCTGATGCTTGGGGCAAACCAATGACGGTCCACCAGACACCCTGGGCAGACTGGATGATGCCACAGGCAAGGAAGTGTCCTCCACTGCAGCTAATGCCGTCGCACCAGCAGTTTGGCTCACCCTTGGCTTATCGTACCACGAGCAGGAGAGGGAGGAGCACGTCGAGTTGGAGGCCGTTGACGCGGAAGATGAAGATGAGGTCGATTTGGCTTGCGTGCAAGGAGTATAGCGTGCGGGGACCGAGTATTCACTCTCGCCCCCACTCCCCTGTGAGCAGAGGGAAGCACCATCGGCGGCTCCGCTGGCCCCCCCTCTCCCATCAACGTCTGTCATAAACCCTCCGTACACGTCCCTGGATGCCGCCTCACCACCGATGGCAGCCTCGTGGCCGTGAGCCGGAATGGTTGGCGATGCCGGGCCCGTGGGGATGGGGGTCCTGTGGGACATGTTGCAGTGGTGATGATGCAAGTGGTGATGCAAGTGGTGATGGAGTGAGAAGCACCAGTGCGAGGTAGATGGGGAGAAACACGACTCCATGGACGAATTCCACGCCCACGATTCGACGGCTGGCCTCGTGGTGGCCACCCTGCAGTTAGACATGCTGGAAGTAGCAACCCTCTCCGAGCACACTTCCCCCAGGCTCTGCACCAACCTTGAATTCGAGCTGCAGAGCACCGAGTGCTGGTCAGATATACCATCCCCATACCCAACATCAGATGCAATGGAATGCAAATGACGCTGAGGACTTTCTGCTGCTGCAAACAAGGGGTTCAAATGTATCAAGTTAAATGTATACTTTCAAGTGCATACTGTAAAAAATTAGAACACATTTCATCCATGTATAACAATGGGTACGACTGCTGTCAACCCAGGGAAATATTTACACTCGTCAGATCCCATAATCTCAAATCATTATACACAATTAGCGGTGGCATTAATCTATCTCTTACAAAACTTTTCCCACTGGACACCAATGGTTTTCAGCTACGAGAATATAATCATTCAAATTATGTGCTGGCACTTCATGGACATTCATCTTCAATAATGCGCACACATTTAATTTGCATGAGAAGACTAAGCTGCATTTGCATGCCTTTCGAATGCACTGCCCTACCTGAAAAATTGCGAATGTGAGGCCTGGATGAGGTGGGCGATGACTGCGAGGTGAGACTGAGCAGCCGCCCCTGGGACCCCAAGCGAAGGGCCTCGGCAATGACTTCACCAAGCCCTTCAGGGGTGGCCAACACGTGGACGCCTTCCCCTTTGCCACACCGAGAGCCACCCTCAAAGCAGAATCTGCCCCCATCAACCACACCATAACGCCTACAAAATCATAAGCA
Organism: Hetaerina americana; assembly: GCF_022747635.1. Taxonomy (NCBI): domain Eukaryota; kingdom Metazoa; phylum Arthropoda; class Insecta; order Odonata; family Calopterygidae; genus Hetaerina; species Hetaerina americana. The sequence goes on along the minus strand of NW_027286719.1, from coordinate 5,707,490 downwards.
ATGAGCTTGAAAAAGTTATCATGACATTATTTAAAAATGAGGTTGAGGTATTAAAATATGTACACATTTTATAACTAAAAACATACAAGTTAATAATATCCGAGTTAATATAACCCAAACATTTACTCTGCACTTGCAGAATGGGCATTATATAGATAGCCAATTTTGTACTATTCATTGATGTACATTGAAATATACATATTTGGAAAAATGATGAATGGATTTGTAAACAATTTAAAACTGAAGTTGATGCGCATGGATCAATCAACAGGAGCTATAATTAATGAAGAAATTGTGGTACACTGCTCATAATTAAAATGAACTCACATAGACATGAATAAACCAACTCTACTAAGCCATCATTATTACCATGTTTTGAACATTTCAGTTCCGTTAATCAGTTTTATAACACATGTAGCTTGCAGAGAGTGAGTGAAAATGCAGAGCTACTCCTAGGTGAATAACAAAATTACTGCAGCAGTGTCCAGTTATTAAGATATCAATGTGCTCTATTTCCCAAAAGAATTAATGAATTACTTCAAAAAGTAAGGAAACAGCGATAAACATACAAACCATAAACACAGTTATCACCCCAAAGGTTGCTTTGATAGACGACTGAGGAGTAGAGAGTCCACTCAATACTAAGCCCAGGGAATCAAGCCCGCACCCTCCCGTCGGCAGTGCAACACACTACCCCTGGACTACCACTTCCCCAACACACCCATGTCTATGGCAGCAGTATACTAAGCATGATTTGAGGGGCAATGTATCAGCATCATATTATTAAGTATCTGAGGTGAAACATTTTTAGATGAACGGGTTTTAGTAAGTAGGCAAATAGCCCACCAATGCCAGTTTAATTTTCCTTTTTACCCAAATTACTAAGTTTCAGTTCATGGTAAAATTATTATAATGAAAAGATTTTGGGTAGTATATTAAGTAGTACAGAAGACGGAGCCAGAATTGCAAAATAAAACAAAGTGAAATACATAAATAAGCTTAAATGCAAACATCACCGTTCCTGTCACATCAAGAAACCAGAGCAAAACTTTCAAATTAGGGCCCAAAGAGCACTGCTAATTCCTCATTCATAATAATTGACTCCATACTGTTCTACCATTTCCTTTATTGTAAGCATACTTGTGAATTTCAACAAACAATTTTAAATTAGGAAGAAAATGGATCAACACCTGATTGCTAGTAACAGGAAATTTTACATCAAACTTCTTTGAATGAAAAATTTGGTCAATGAGCTTACATAAGGCTTAGCCCTCCCATAAATGTATTCTCCCTAAACTCTCTCAAACTGGAACCCACCCCAACATGCATGTTTGCGCCCCACACCAGCGCACCATGTGATGTTACGCAATTAATAAATTAAACTACCTTACTCCAAATGTGAGATGTCATTGACTTAATCTTACATAAGCTTTGTAACAATCTCATGAACTGCTACAGTTTCCTTTAGTCTTTATATCTGAATGTACCCAATGCTAATTCAAGAGAAAATAAGTTTCCCGGGGTTTAATTTTGTGAAAGAAATTATTCTTACTTCGATGCCATTATTAGAATGATGAAAAATTATAATGAACTGCTTAATAACATTGATTTACATACCATGTCATTGTCCTCCTTTAAATGGGCCTCAAATGCTGCTCCACTAAAATAACTAATGGAATCAGCCCATTACAACCAATTACAGACAATTCCCTCACAAGATTAGTCGCAAAATTTTGGAACACACTTGTCACTTTAATAATGGGATACCACAACTGAATTCAATTCATAAGCAAAGATCAGCACAGACTAAAAAAGGCAGCTTTTGTAAGACTCAGGTTCAATCACACACGAGTTTCTTTCATCAGGATAGATTTATAGTCATGGTTTATGTCAATGTGGTTTATTTTGATTTTCAAAAGGTATCCGACATGGTAAAATAATTAATAAATAGAAAGTCGCCAGGTTAAATAAGAGTGCCCTACATTGGGTGAAGGACCTTGTCGAAATCGGGATCGAGGGTTGCTCTTGATAGCTCTGATAGCACATGAGTACAATGCAATTGACCTCTGCCGTATCTCTGGGAAATGCCATTGGGACCCTGCTTTTTCTAATTTTTGTAAACATCTTGAAATACAATAAATGGTAAGATTATGATTTTCGCAGAAGAAAAGGTGATTCACCGGGTGCTCCCTGGGAAAGAGGATCGATTAATTCTAACAAATGAGCATGATATTATTTCAAAATGGTGCACAAAATTGGGATTGGAACTCTATAAAATAATATTTGGAGGTAAATTCCTTCAATGGATGTATGGGTTTTGCAAAAAAACTTGCTGGTTGATTTAGAAGTGGCCAACACAGTAAACCACCGAGGTGTAACCATTGCTCACAACTTATCATGGGGACCTCACATACCGGGTACATCCCATGAGCCATGAAACATATTTTGTTGCAGCGTGCTTGAACCTGTTCGGTGAGGTGGGTGTGGGGACGTGTCCACGGCACGTCTGCTCAGAGCATTGGTGGAGTCAGGATTGCTGAGTTGGTGCACCCCTGTTTTGAGACATTACGATGTGCGAGAGTGGATGATCAAATTGTACACAAGACTTGACAAAAAAGCTGACGAAACTCACAAATTGCTTAAGCAGGCACACAGGTAGTCTGCTCTGACCCATGCGCAAGCCACAAGGGGGGTGAAAAAGTTTAAATAGGGCCGGGAAGGGGTGGACAATGATTCCTAGTAGTAGTAGTTTTAAGGGGAGGCGACCGACAGCTAAGGTCATTTGCGCCATCAATGATTCCTCTTCTGGACAGCCCTCAACAAGCCAAAACTACGAAAATGCAAATCGTGGGCGAGATTTGTCAAATTCAGACTCTCAAATGGGTGTTTGGTTGTCATGTGACACTCTGAGCAATCCAAAAACTGCTGTGCATCGCAGCGTTACAGAAGAATTGAGCATGCAAGAGGTGTACACCAAGATGGTCTCAAAACAGATTATGACCAAGCAAAGGACTGAGTGTTGATCGCAAGTGAACTAAGAAATAGGTGGAAATTGTACCTGATTATTTAGACAATGTTAATGATACTTCTTTTTGCTCCCGAGAGTCAAGACCGCACACAAAGAATGCCTTTATGACAGCATTGAGGCTATTCAAGTAGCCGTGACAACACTATTAAATGGATCTTATCGAGGCCTTCAAGGGGACATGGGGGAATCGGCAGAAAAAATGTGCAGATGCTAATGGAGAGTATTGAAGATTATTAAGAGAGAGCTTTGAAGATTATTAACACTTTGTACAGATTTTGTCAATATATATTTTTCAAATATATCTCAATTTTTGGGAGACAACATGAATATAAAATCTGATACGAGCAGCTCCTGCGTGGCCCTATTTAGAGTAAGCATGTTGTGCACGCGATCTGATGGAACAAGGCCTCGTTGGGAAATTGAAAAGATTCGACGCAGGGTGGCCCAGTTTGCTAAAACTGTTATGAGAAAACAAAAAGTATCACAGAAATGCTTCTAGATTGAGGTGGGATCATTAGAACAAGGATGACTCAATGTAGGTGGAACTTGTGAAATAAATTCAGAGCAGTTTGTTTCAGCACAGGGGTCACGCCAATTACTCGCATTCCAACACACACCGGTCACTTGGGACTATGAATATGAAATTCCAGAAATTGATGCCAGAGCAGGCAGAAACAAGGACTCCTCATTCCCACAGACAGTAGAGGACAGAAACTGTAGGGAGAGAGAGAACAAGAATGCCACTTGCCAATCAGAACATCCAGGGACAAAATAGTTTTAATTATATGAACCCATTTCACACTGATCTCATATATTTTGTTGACAATCCCCTTCCTACATGACCAAGTAGAACCAAAAATTACTTCAAAATTCCAGCATTTTAAAACACGCTAACTGTCTTTGTTGTATTGTCAAGTTCTCATGGTCTGCTGCCAAAAGCACGGCGCCACATTTTCTACCTGTGGTACCAGGAGTGAGGCTCTGTATTTATACTGTACTTCCCAGCCTCTTAGATGCAATGTAATTTTTTCAGGTTGGAATTTACGAAAAATACTTGGATCAGACATAAAAGGATGTTAACACTTATTATAAAGAAAATTGAATTGTTACATTGAAAATTAGCATGTGTATCAGCATTTGTTCATCATAGAATCCCAGAAGTTCATCACCACAGCTGTTAAATCATTCCCGCAGATATTTTCACTAGGATTGTCATTTATACCTTACAGAACGCCATCTTTACTTCCTCGTAGCACATTGCTAATTTCACATTTTTGAAAAGACATTATTATATTTTCACTTTTAACGTTCTGCCAAGAATATTGCAATTGCACAATCTAGAAATCATTGGCTGTTTCATTCTTCCTGTTGGTGTGACATCGTGTGTTGTTGCATCATACCAGGTTAACAGGTATGAAATGTGGATTTCAGATAATAGATGGTGCACCAATGCAGTTTGTAGTATAAAGATTTGACGCTCGTGCCATTTTGCTACGCCATCAACAAGTGTCAGATGCACAAGAGGGACAAATTGAAAAAGTGTTCGCATAGTGTTGTGTTGCTTACATGTTGAAATTAATACCAAATAGAGCATTCAAGGACCGCATTGATTTTTTGCTTTCATTTGAAGAAAACAGCTGCTGAATCACAGTGACTACTTGGAGAAGCTCACGGTGAACATGCTCCATTGCAAGATGTGTGCGGACGATGGTTTCGGCGTTTCAAAAGTAGTAGCTTCGACGTTGCAGACAAGGAACATGAAAAACCGCCAACAAGGTACGAAGATGTGGAATTGCAAGAATTGTGGGACAAAGATGATTCACAAACACAAAAAAACCCACCCAGCAATTGAGCAACAACCAGTTTCCAATTGCCTACAAGAGATGGGAAAGATTCAGAAGACCGGCTGATGGGTACCATGGGAGTTGAACGACAGGCAGATGGAGAGGCTCGCTTGGCACAAAAGGAAGTTGTTTTTACATTGCATCATTACTGGGGATGAAAAGTGGATTTGTTTTGAGAATCCCAAGTGCAAAAAATCATGGGTAGGCCCAGGTGCTCCAGCCACATTGACTGCAAGACCAAATCGCTTTGGCAGAAAGACAATGCTCTGTGTTTGGGGGGACCAGAAGGGTCGGGTCCATTATGAGCTGTTAAAACCTGGTGAAACGGTTAATACTAAATGCTACCAACAACAATTCTTTGACTTGAACAGTTTGCTACTTGAAAAAAGACCAGAATACCAAATGAGGTGACAAATGGTTATTTTCCTCCAAGCCAATGCTCTATCACATATGGCAAAACCAGTCCACGACACATTGGATGCTCTCAGCTGGGAAGTTCTCCCCTAGCTCACCCGACTTGGCTCCTTCCGATTACCACTTGTTTGCATTGATGGGCCACAAAAGAGGTTTTCTGACATTAGCACTAAAAACAACCATTTTATATGGCTTTATGACACCATCACCTTACTTAAGGTCTAGTGCCTGTAGACACTGAGTTTACAGCAAGAGATACAATGTTTGAACAGTGGGGGGAAATTCCTGTTACCCCATCAGTGCATCAGTTTTGCAGCAGCATTACATGTGAGATGTAACTAAACATGCTATATTGCAGATATTTAAGAGGTATTTGGGAATTTTTTCGGAAGTACTTTCAACGAAATATCCACATTCTGTTGCTTACTACTCACTTAAAACAGCAATATCATCGAAATTTACAATAAAGGCAACTATTTTATACGCCAGATGCGAGATACATACTCAATAGTAAGTATTTTCTGGCCGAGCAGCTTATGCTTACTGATTGAATTTATACCCCTAGCTTATAAGATGCACACTGATTTCAGAACAATTTTTGGAGAAAAGAAAGAGCATCTTGTAGCCTGGGAAGTATGGTAAATTATGAGTGAATGTCTATGCATGTACGTTTACATTAAATTGTACTGGTACCTAAGCACTAATATATATTTTTCAATTTGGAAAAAGGGCAATAGCGAATTAATAAATAATATTACTATGGTTTTGACCACTTGCCCAATAGCATTTTAGAATTTTATACCCCTAAATGGAGTGAAATTCTAAGGATTTCAGTGCCATAGTTTCTTATATTGACCTTTTGATGAGACAGCGAAAGGAATTAGTAGGCAGTGATTATTCATTATTCACCCAAGTACGAGGAAAGGCCCTTGTTATGCAGAAAGCCTAGCGTAACTGTTCGTCAGTTTCAATGCCTATGGAATTAAAGAAACACAGTGAATACATATTATACAGAGAAATGTTAGTATGAGACAAACCTGAGATGAGAAATATTCCAAGAGCCAAGAACTCGAGGATGCAAGCCAGACGTTAAGGAGAAGCAATGATCTCTGACATGCAGTCGTGCTGGACCAAGGGGCAACTTAGACTTGGGAGGTGCACTAACAATCTGCACCGTGAACTTCTGACCTGAACCATTAAAACATCATGTTAAAAGCATGCTTCGAAAGTTTCAAACACACATATGTACACTCACAAAAAGAGAAGGTTATCTGCACATGTTATTAGATTAATCATGCATTTATAGGAAAAAATAAAATATAACTTGATTTTAAGTTGTTATGTAGTCATGGTAGTAGATATAAATTACTATTTCTTTGGGAAAATCTTACCTTCACCCAAATTTTTTGCAATTTTTACTTGCCATTGGACAAGTCTCTCTCGTGTGTCAAATCCCAATACAACTGTGGAATCCTGGCAAATGATGGCAATGGTATTGGATTCCTTGTCCAAAGTAAAACCTATGATAAAGAAGTACCAAATAAGGTCCAATAACTGGTTAGGATCAACTACTACTAACATATATTTATAAGAATTGAAAATATAATCCATTTAAATAATTATGGAGTCAATGCTATCATTATTCAATTAGGTTCAATAGCAAAATTACATTCGGTGAAAATAGTTTTCTCTTCAGTATACGTTTTATAGTGCTCTCCAATAAGAGAGTTTTGGGTCGTACAGTAACAAGAAACAACACAAATAACATGGCTCAATACGTAGATTTAAAAAAAAAAGTATGCTTGCGTAAAATAGTTTTGAAGGAAAGCATACTAAAACAAAAGTGATTAGGGATGCATATTTTTTTTTTAATCAACAGACTTGCCTGAGATTTGCACCTGTTTTAGCCATTGGCATTACTGCCCAACTATGACTCCAAGATGAAAGAAACATGCTACATCTGAGCACTCACTCATTTTCCAAATTTCAATTCACGATTATTTTCCCAATGAACCGTGATCACTGGGAAGAGAAGCCTGCCTTTTTCCTTATATTTCCCCCAAGCGTTTGAAGTTTAATTGGGTACCTTTGGTCAACCATTACTCCTCACTGTGTATGCCGCTGACATCACCACAGTCAGTTTCACTACATAGCCGAATGTCGCCCAATGAGCATAATTTGTTTCATGATCTCTCAGGTAGAGGAAAACACTAATTTGGTGAAATAATATTTTGCATTTCAATCAATGTTACTTATGAAAATTTGTTCCATGCAAAAAATATAACTTATGTAAAGAGTTTATTCAAAGAAAATTACAAATACATTGATTAGGATTGTGGATCATGTTCACCTTTTCTTCCATTGCTCAATGAAGCCCCCAGGAATGCAAACTTGATTTGTAAAAACAAAAAAGAATCAAAATAACTAGTTCATTATTTATGATACGTACCTAATTACTTTCTATTAGAAAGGCGTCAGGAAAATTGACACTTCTTGAAGACTCGTGAGATTTCTGAATGGTGAACAAGCAGGGAATAAATTTTCAAATTGCTGTTTGAATTGGCAAAAAAATAGAAGCATGAGATGGCCTTTCAACCTCTTGAGGCTGGGGGATGCAGTGTGCTCTATTGTTACAAGCACATACATAGGTTCGTTTTGACCTTTTCGTCTTCTCCCAGAAGGGACCTGTCTCTTCACCATTAAAAAATTGTGTGCAGCAGGTAACCTCAGAATCTACAAGTTTCTTCAAGTCACCAATTAAGTTTTCTTCAGTCCTTAACTTAGAAGTTGCTGCTTCACCATGCCTCACAATGCCATGGATGCTGGTTCTTCTTCTAAACTTATCGCACCGGGCACGGTTCCCCTTAAATACCTCTTTGGTCATTTTAACAATCCTGCCATCTTCTTAAGGAGGTCAGCAAAAATCACTTCGGTCTTCTCTCAAATGATATTCTTGTTAATAGTGTTGCATTGCAATTGCTTTTTGTCAATCATATGATAAGCAACTTTTCAACCTCGTTGAGAATACGTAACCATTAAGTACATATTCTTGTCTCTCTTTTTGAAGTATCTATCTTGTACTTCCAAGGAAAAAAGCAAATTGTTGATATCGACTGATTGAGAGTGCATACTAGATCAGCCATGCTCACACCTTGTTCCCGATTTTTAATGATTTTCACCGTTCATTTCTAATGTTATTTTTATTCCCTCGTGGCTGTCTTCTCGCAGATTTTTCTTTTGGCACATTTTTTAAGCTATGCGCACAATATTATTAAACATTACACAAAAAAATCACAAGTAATATATCTGAGGACAAGTTTGGAAAAGTGTGCGATCACAGTTGGATGCTAGTGGAACGAGTGCTGGGCACAAACTGAAGGCGTGCAATCATTCCAGGGATTCTCCTCTCCTTGTCACTCACTACGCGAAAAATCGCTCGTTACACAAGCCGTTAGTGGAGAAAAGATTCATGCTCATTATGCCACGTGCTCGCAATGCAAAGTAATCATTAAGCGAGGTTGTAGTTTTAGTTCGACCAAAGCTTGCACATGGAATGACTTTAGACCCATACTTTTTTGTTTTCCAAGTACTGACTTATTTAAAAATAATTGTGCAGAAAGAAGTGTCCTAGCTTCATGGGGTGAATTAATGTGCACATGTACAAATTAATACACAGAGTAGTGGGGTTTCTCTATACATTATATTCAAGTATCTTTGAGAATGAAAAATCTTCAATTAATCTTATATTACATAAATAATCATTCTTATTTCCTGAATTCAAGACTGACTGACAGTTTACCGGATTATCATTATGGTTGTAGAGTCATAATAGCATCATAAATTATATACATTATGCATACAACACAAATATACAATACTTTGAAATAAATAAGTTAATGCTAACCAAATTAATTAGTTCACCTCAGTGATTACACATTCATTCATTCATAACTTTCACTCGTGGCCGGTAAAAACATTCCAAGTTTAATTTTTTTAAAGCATCCTGGCGAAAGCAGGAAATAACCATTTTCTCAGGTGACCAAATAATCATTTGCCCCATGGATGATCCTTTATGAGTGACCTATCACATCTGATTTTGTATTATACTGATTTTGTTTAATTTTTCCAATTTTTAAACTATTAAGATTGCTTAAGAGCAAAAAAATAAATTTACATGATGGCTGGTTATCAGAGGTTTTGTAACTTCAAGTTTATTGTTCTCCACGTGTCCAACAACAAAATCATTTTTGAAGGCCAAAAAATGCATCAATTTTCAATACATCTCAATGAGATTTATCAAACCATAATCCCAAATTATAACTAAAATAAAATAATAAGGGATATTTAATTATAGCATTTTTTACGAAACTTACCTGTTTCAATTCCCAGAAAGTGTTGGAGAGAAAGTGATGTTTTAGCTTGACCAAGTTTCCATCGATCCTTGCTATCTCGGTAGAGCTGAAGATGCAAACAGTCTAAGGAAGCAAATTGAGAAGAAATTCACATCACTGGTGAAATAAAATTCAACTATGTTTCTAGGCACTCTTTTTAACCATTGGATATAAATTAACAACAACAATAATACTTAGAATTTTTATCCAATGCATTTTCTCTGCTTGAAAGATTCCCAAAATGCATTGCCTAAAATGGTTTCTTTAAATAATGAAGCTGACGTAAATACTGAAAACTGTAAGTAACCTGGAATGAACTGAATTACTTAATTCTTGTAAGGACAAATTGAAAAAGGGATAGAGTTTAGGAATTGTTGAGTGGATAGCACTGATATGAGAGAACTTAAGAAGAAGAACTTAGGAGAAGAGAAGACTTCTAGGAAAAATGAGAACGCCCCCTACACAAAGGAAAACGCTAAGAAGGCCAAGGAAAACTGATTACAATTTTCTATAAACCAAGCAACTACATCAATCAAAAATATCAAAAAATGCAGACAAATTTGTGTCCCTCTTGGCATGAAAATTCTTACACAGAGCATTTAAAAGATAAAAATTACTGAGTGACAGGTTATGTATAACTATAATAACATTTTTATCATCAAATAAGTAGCTTTACCCACTAATACCTCCACCACTATTAAACATTATAAATCACGTAAAATCCATTCCCCCTGCAGCATTCAAATCCAAGACCTATTCCGCAGTGAAAATCAGATGATCAAGCTTTTAATTAAAATATAATGATTTTTTTTTAAATTAGTCAACTTGAACTCAATAAATACCAATTTTTGTTAGATAATCAAACAAATCCATCAGATGTTAGGGCTATTTGGTAGAAAAATCAAGCAATGGAATATATGCATTAAGCAGTCAGTGGCATAGCAAACAGGAACACAAAATTAAAGGATAACATGCACTGAGACAATGATATAAGAGAAACCAGACTGAGCTGATCAGCCATTAGCTTTGAGGCAAATAAAGCTTTTGCCATTCGATTGGCCTAGGGATTAGAGCGATTAGCAACTGCATTATATGCCCAAGCAAACAAAAAAATGAGTGTGGATCCATCATAGAACATGGGTGGTGTTCTAACCAAAAACAACCAAGCAGCAAGGGTTACTGAACAAGGAACAGGGATGATAACAAAAAAAAATTTGGAAAACGGGATTATTATTTATTATTAGGTAATCTACCGGTTAAGGTAGGTTTTTGGATGGACGTAATTACTAATTAAATAATTTGTGACCCCTAGCAAAACACAACATCCTACTCTACATCAGGTCCCTCTTCATCTCCGAGTACTTTCTTCCTCCCTTCATCCCGTCCAACAGTCCTATCCTGTTCCTTCCCTTTCCTCGTTTGACTAACATTCTCCCCAAGGACTTCTAAACCAAGTGTTGGTGGTGACTAGCCCCTGTCTCCTGCAGAACTCAACTGCTTTCTCCCCGCGGTCATTCCTCGTGCATAAACCGTAGTCCCCCACCTCATCACCATCTCTTCCTTCGCCTACCATCGCATTCCAATCCCCCATCACTATCAAATGTTTCCCTGCAGGAACACACGCGATTATGTCCTCTAACTGATCGTATATCCTATCGACCTCTTCTTCCTAATGGTTGCTCGGTGGCATGTATACCTGAATAATAACAAAGTTTGTCGGTTCTGCTTTTATCTCTACTAGTAGTATTCTATCCGTTACCTGCTCTATGTTGACTACGTTTCTTCCTACCTCTTCATTTAATACTATGGCAACCCCTCGTTGGCTCTCGTCCCCGCCGCTGTATATTATTCTATACTTATCACTCCAGTAATCCCCGCTTTCCTTCCATCCTACCTCGCATAGACCTAAAATATCTATATTTCCCCTTTCCATCTCTCGCTTAACATTCTCCAATTTCCCTGTCCTCATCATTGTCCTAACATTCCACATTCCTGTTCTAACTAATTTGGTCTTCTTCTCCTGCATCTTCTGTCCTGCTGCTGTTGCTGGTTTTCCCTTGCAAGGGTTTCGTGTGCCTCCCCCGCTGCCGGGCACGACACACAGCTGATTGGGCCAAGCCCCGTAGTTGCCAGGACTCAAAATCTCTGTTTTCTCCATCATATTTATCTTGGGAATGATAATTGAGGTGGTTTCCCGTTGCCTTCCTCAATAGTGTTTTTAACTTGACACCATCACTTACTGGCCGCCCCACTGGGGTCAGATGCCATTGCAGCCGCCTCACTGAGGAACAGTGTGGACTACCTTTCGCCTGGCTCCTAACCTTTGTCCTATCTGGCATTGGTGACCCTACCAGGAGCAATTGTTATTACTCCCGCCAGCACAGCTCTAGGGGTCATCGGAACGCAGAAGCTCTTCCACCACGTCAAGGTTGTAGTCCGGGGAGGGGAAAATGGGATTGACTACTAGCAAATTGGGTAGTTAAAAAACTCGAGGGTGCTATGATCCAAAACCAGGGAAATGGAGAAGGATTGGTATGGATTGGAGGCATTTCAGATATTGCCTATAAGGAAGACATAAAGATGATGGTTACATGAGTGGAAGGAGCTCATTGATTTTGAACAACTTGATGGCGGTCAGTAATTAATGGAAGCTATGTATCGCAGGATGAAGCCATTAAGGATTTGGATTAGCAGATATGGGCCAACCAAACACTGTCTCCATGTCACACTACCAGTGATGAAGAAAACTAGTGGAAGAACTGGCAACAGATCACATTACTCTTGATTTTCCAAAAACTATTGCACTAACAACTACCACTCAATATGTTCATATACCAAATTATTAATAACAATTTCCAGAATTTCTGGATAAAAATCTAAACTTGGGAGATTAATGAAGCTTCATCCAAACTTATATTCAAAGCTCTATTGCATAGCATCAGTACAGTACATATAAAATTAAATTAATACCGAGAAAGCAATTACCCTCTGGTTTAATTCAAACTCTCTTTATTAAACTTATTCCAGTTCCTGTAAAGCTCCAGCTAATACTCATACTTCAATTATATTTGCTGATGCTTTCCATCTCAAATCTTGTTTTAAAAATGTTTGCCAATTTAAGTCTTATTCACATTTAAAATGCCATATCATCACTGTAACAATATCACAATCAAATAATGGGACTTAATGGAAGATGCAATTTATCACATGCTTCATCTGAAATAATTGCAATGTCACAAGCTCTACAATTTTTTTTTCAAAAATCCACATTATACACCAAAACTTATAAATTCTATTAAGCATATTTATTATATAACGTAAAACTTTCACATGAGATAAACTACGGGTATATTTATTAATTGATATTGATTCTTCAAAAATTGGGACAAATACTAGGTGCCTAGTGAAATAACTAGCATAGCTTACGGGAAACCACATTTGCTTGGTTAAATTAAACAATTCTTTGGGCACAAGGCATGATTTAAGCCCATTTATCTTAGAATCAGTTACAAAATAAGTTATGCTTCACATAGGAAAAACAGTTCAGTTGATAAAATCATTCATCTTAATCGGGACTTGAGATAAAAAATCTCCCAAGTGGTGAATGATCATTTATTTACCTTGTACGTATTACACTCAGATGAATTTAAAAAACCAAGGGGAAAGAATACACTTGGGCACAAGATACCATCCAAAAATGCTCACTGTATTCTAAATGGAACGGATTCAACTGCCCATCTTCAAGCCATCCTTGTGCATTACGAGATGGGATCAGATGAATATGCTTAAAAAGCTGACACAAGACAGAATAAGTGAAGAAGTTAATTCAGCTTGCATAGTTTCTCCACATTTTTTAGTGGTGCTCATCCCTGCAAAATCCTCACATTTTGACTCCCTTCAATTGTAATGAAGGTGATTTCCCAAGGAAAATACAAGACTTAAAAGATGATGTCACAGAATATGGTGTTAGAGGTCGTTATTTCACCATGATTTTCAACTTAGAAATAAAGGAAAATATCAAAATGAAAGAATTTGTTTTATCATGAGTTGCATTGCAAGATAGTTGCTTTTGAACATGGCCACCAACTAAGGGCATGAAATGAACTAAATCTGAACTTGGTTCCATCCTTTCTAACTCCGTTTCCCGTGACTGGCTCCGCCACCTGGCTCTGGCATGGGCATTGAATATAGACGTGACAACACCTGCTCAGAAGTGAAAGATAGAAAGGGGAATGGTGAACCAGACCAATAGGCCTCAAAGCAACATGTAACGCAACTAAATTGACCACAGACGCTTATTTTCTAAAACATTATACATACTGCCTTGCATGGCACTGAGCCATTTCCTGCAATACATTCATAGGGCAACAGTGTACAAACTTTCTATATTAGTTAGCACACATTTTTCAAAATAGTTAACTCCTGGTAAAGGCTCACTTGTTCACTGGTGAAAGAGCTCGAGTGCCGTTAAGTGCTTAACTTGGCTAGTGTTGGGTGTCTTATGCAATGTATCTCAAACCAAGGGGTTTGGAATGAGAGTCTCAAATAATCAAGCTGGATGTATAACTAGGGAACTACTTTTGAAGTTACAAAATTCATTTGGCACAAAAATTCCAAGGTCATTTATTTTCAAACTTACTTCAACACACATTACTGATCTTTAAATGCTTTTCGAATCTTAGTCCTCGAGGTCATAATTTAAGAATAACTATTAGTGCGCTCCATGCGCATCTCAGCACCATAAAAAAACCATAAACACATTAATCCACCCGAAGGTCGGTTTGGTAGGTGATAGTAGAGTTCACCCAGTACTAAGCCCGACGGTGTGTGAAATTCACACATCAGGGTATGGGGGCCAGTTCCTTTCCCTGTGCCGGTTATGGTTTCCCAGAAAGATCTGGTACCCGAAAAATCGCTTAAGCTTGGGTGGAGCTGCAGGTGACCAGAGTGCCTCGGGACCCTCCGGTCAGTAGTATCGGCACCGTGTTTTGTCAATTTTTTTCCATGCAAAACTTTTGTAGAGTAACAACTAAATTCGTAATTGCTGATTTCATAACTCGGGCGACGAACAAGTAAAAAAAGAGTAACATGTACGGCTCCCGAAGACGTGTATTACTTACAAACAGGGCATATAAAACAGATTCTCAGATTTGAGGTCTATTGCCTGGGTTAAAGAATTACACTTGATACATAAGCAATCAATCTTCAGCAATGCTAATAGCAAGTGACATATGCATTTTAGTGATTGACTTACCTGCAACAGGGGAGAGTTTCGTCATGAGACACCATCTTGACTTCCACTGAAAAATGTGGACATATGAACGTTATTTGAAATGCATATTATGACTAAACAATAGAAATACTTTCGAGCCACAACTATTTATGCGCAAACAGCCAACAAATACATTTACCGGTAAGAACTAAAAGGGCATGAATGAAACATATCATGGAGGAACAACTATCAAAATACGAATTAGTAATTCAGCACAATCACATAATAATGACTATCGCACAACATAAACAATGTAATGCATAAACAATGAAAATGCCATTAATGAAGCTACACTCTATTCACCTTTTTTCCGTCGCGTATCTTCACAGCACCTTCAATAATTGCATTGCAATCCACCATAACGACTAACGAGCGTGAATCTTTAAACTAGACACAGAGTCATGATGGGCTATTGTCAGTAACACCTATTCCAGGAAGGAAGAAAACAATCTTCCAACGCAACTATCGTCAGCACTACACTGTTTGAGGAAAATGGCACACAATCATACGAAAAACAAATATCGCGGCTACTTAATAACCTAAGTAGTATTAAATCTGTCCGCCACAAATGCACAAGTAAGAGCTACACATGGACATTTGCCACACAGCATTGAATAGCATAATACATTCACTTTCCGGGACGTGTAAATCGGTCTAAATGCATCACTGCTTGACATTTCCTTACGGTAAATGATTAAATATTTGAAAACCTTTAATTAATCTTCGCTTTTCAGTTTACCTCTCACTTCAAGACAAGACCACAGAAAATTCGACGCCCAGTGCGCGCACGCGCGAATATTAATAGTGTTCAATGATGGAGTTTCGCAAGTATAGGCTAGGGACGTTCAAAATTAAAAGTCAATGGAAGTGCTGAGCATTTATCGTTACAATAGACAATTTCGATAGTTACACTTTGTATTATGTTACTCTAAAAACCAATTTTGGTTGAAAAAAAGAAAATATGCATTTGTGCATCACAGCATCAAATGAAGCAATAAATATAATAACTGCCTCAAATTACATGCTTAATACACTGCACCGTCATTTATTAAATTCAAATAATCTCCAATGTCATCATACAATAATTCTAGAGCCTGCTTGAAAATATACCGAAAAAAAATACAGCTCCGAAAATTACTGAACGGTTGGCAGTCCGATCGATAGAAGAGTGGCCGATGCCGGCTCCTAAAGCCGCGCTCTTTCGACGGTCGAAAGTTAATGGAATAGAAATGAATTGGGATTCCTGCATTGTATTAAATCTATAAAAAACTATATTATTGGAATTAGAGTATATGTAATCAATTCGTATGCATAGTGGAAAGGAGTGGAACTGATGTGCACACCAAACAATCTAATACGTGAGACATGCTGATTTAGGGCCTTGGGTGACTAACTTCGTTTTTTACTGAAAGTTTTTACAAATATTTCCTGAAATATCATGTAATTTAAACTCATCAGAGGAATCGCATATGATACGAATAATAAAAATGGATTGGGGATTCAAAATATATAATGGATTTAAAACGATGGCATTACTATAATCACAGTGCTGAGAAAAGCATCGTTATAACTCTAATCAGAATTTTTCATTGTAATTTTGACGTAAAATTAGTTAAAAGACTTTTCCTTCATATAATACCTTAAGTATCTACTACTTTCAATATTTCCTGAACCCCTATTTTCCGCCTTTTCAGATTTTTTCTAACAGTTTCTCTGTTGACCCCATATGTAATAGTCATCGTTCACCTTCTTCTTTTCCCCTCATGTTTCCTCTATTGTTTTTATTGTCTACACACTCTTATGGCCAGATTGGGCCGTAGTCTCCCTTGACACCTGCCTCCATGTTTATCCATCTGTTGCTGCACCCCCGGAGTCGCAATGTTAAAAGATCAGGAAATCCCACTTGTACTTTATCTTCCGGTGTTTTTTCTTTGATTGACTCGTTTCAGAGGGAGCTGTCCATTATTCTTGAGTCTTCACTTTTTTGTACTGGAATTCTTTTACAGAAATGGGTCGACCCGGTTAACGGGTTTGGGACAAGCAGCAGTGGCTCTTAGACTACTCAGTCCACCCAGTCGCCACCGACGGCAGAGTTCTTTATCTACACTCCTCAAAAGCCTCTAAGTCTTTTTCATCCTGTCACCCTAAAGACCAGGCTTCAGATTTATGCAATGCTATGCTCTGCATTAAAGTCTTAACCAATCAATTTACAAACTTGCTTAAAGCCCCATTCCAAATTCTTTACTTGTAAATGCTGAAAACAAACTGTAGCGGTAATATTCATATTTCTAACGTATAACAGTGAGTTTAATGTGGGTGATCACTTTCCATTCTAAATTATATAGTTTGGCTATTCATAATACAATCCAGATTAATCTGGATGAGGTTGGAAGAGAAATGCTTAACAATACCTTATGCCTGGCATAATCTCCAAAAGAGATGAAGGTACACCAGGAAAATGTCCTCAGATACATGGAGACAACTGATTACACAACGGTTAGATATAAATTTAGGGAAAATGTCAGTTGTTAACATAGCTTCCTCAAGTGGAAGAGATTCAGTCAAAATTGAACAATACATAGAAGAAATAGAAGGTAGTGTAGTATTAGGCTAATGAGCTTTGTGATAGAAAGTATATGGAGTTTACAAACAAGAATGATGAAATGGCAGCTTTGGGTCCTCATACTTGATAGACAAAGAAAACATGCATTGAGGAAAATGAAAAAAAATCTATGAGTAAAGAAAAAATAAAAGGATTACCCAAGGATTTAGAAAAAGCTTTTATGGGTAAATTCAAACTGTTTTTTGAGGGAGATATTTGACTGGAAGATATTGTTAGATCAATATTGACTACCATTGTAAAAAAGGGAAAGTCAGCAGCATGTGTAGAATATAAGCTTGATTTCACACAGAGTTAAGAGAGTACTTTAAATCGCCAAGAAAAGAATAGAGGCCCTTTAATACTTATGAAGAGATTATTAGTTTGTGTTTAGAAAGCATAAGGATATGCAAAATGACATAGGAGATTATGAATTGTGAGGTCACTAAAAGACAAGAGATTTAGTCCACATGTACCTATATGGTTTTTTGATTTTGGAAAGGATACAACAGTGTATGTTGTGAAGATTTGACATGTATTGAAAAAGATTAGGATAAACTGAAGGGTGGGTGATGTATTTGAAACCCATACATATCCCTGACTGCATGAGTGCTGCTTGGGCAAGCCAGAGGATAGAGAAGATAGGAGGAATTGTGATGCTGAATATTGATTAAAGGTGAATGTTGGGTAAGTGAAATATTAGATGAAGGATTGGAAAAGGTCTTAAATTAGCCCAGGCTAAGAGGCTTGGATCAAATTTTACATTTTTTCGCCATGCATATTGCCATCTCCATACTTTTTCGCAGATGAGTGTCAAAAGACCAGCTCCTTTCTCCTTATCATTTGTTTATCTGAACATCCTAAGTTTCATGGCAAACAGCATAGTAAACATTTTTGGCATCTTTTCTTTGAAGGTAGGAATGGGGGGTTAATATGGGCTTGCAATGAGCCTGAAGTGCCATCCATTGAAATATTTAAACATCACTTGATATAGTTGAAATTCATATACTATATTTCTCCTATCATGCTACTACTGCCTAAATGTTATGAGTGGTTCCATAAATGTGGAGGATGGCATTTTTTGACGTTCGGTTATGAGGATCAATGTGATTAGATGTGCTACAGTCAAAGCTTATTTATCAGCATTCATCTATCTACATGTATCGATCTAAAGTAAGTACCTACAAAATGGTATGTTCAGAAATTGCGGATGGTAACATTCCCATAAGTGGCCATACACCCTAAATTGACTGCAGTTTAAATTCAGCGAATAAGTAATGAATGACCATTTAAATATTAAAATAATATGTAAAAAACTGTACTCATAATGAAATAAAAGTAGAAAGCGGTCACAAAATACGTTCCTTATACTTAGCTCTCCCAATGATTTGACGCTCTATTCTGAGGGTAACATCTATCACAAGCTCGGCTATGCTTGAAATTGGCTCGTAGTCTCCTACCAGCAACCATGAAAAAATTCATGCTGTGTAAAGGGAGGAAAATTTGTTGGGAGTAATTACATGGTACGGAGGCAACTATGACCAACGTTTTACTCTTTGTCCACATTTCAATTCACAAAAGAACCCATCCTAATTCTATCAAAAATGCCAAATTTTTAAACATGGGCTATGTTAAAACAATGAAAGTTACAAATTTAATAAATAAAAATTTCCTTGTGCCCAACGAAGGCTACTTTATAGTTCAAATAGATGCCACAGACCCACTTAACTAATAAAAAATTCAATAGCTATTAAAGATAATGGATAAAACAAAATTTGAGATCCATTACAATGTACGAGGGTCATCCGGAAAGTAGTACCCGTTCGTGAAATAAAGACACAAAAGTAAATATTAACAAACATAAAAAATTTTATTTGAAAGAGGATACTTTAAACTACTTCTCAACATAATCTCCAAGCAAATTAAGGCATTTGTCATAACGTGTGACAAGTTTCTGTATTCCTGCTGCATAGTCCTTCGCCGCCAGCTCATTGAGATACGCGAGGGACCCATCTTGCACAAATTTTTGCATAATGCAGATGGTGTTTAACAATTTCATGAACAATTGTTCGAGAAACATTGGGAAAATGCTCACAGATGTCATCAATTGTGACGCGCCGATCGTTCCTCACGAATTCGTCAACTGAGCTCACCAGTTGGTCTGTAATGACAGACGGTCTCTCCGAACGCTCATCGTCGTGTGTGTTCCCCCTCCCCATGTTGAAGTTGCGACACCACCGCCGAACAGACGACTCGTCCATTACATTGTCTCCATACACCTCCTTTAATTGGCGATGAATATCACATGGGCGAACGTTTCTTGCATTGAGGAATTTAATCACTGCCCTCACTTCACAACTGGCGGCGTTCTCAATTTTTTTAAACATTGTAAACAATCACAGAAACAACACAGGCAATGCTAGCGTCACGCAACTTGGCTCAGAGAAGGCAGACAAGCCACTGAAGCTATCTGACCTCGTCCAGCGGCTACTCGCGTCGTCAGCACTTCATGCGGCACGAACGGGTACTACTTTCCGGATGACCCTCGTATGTAGGCAGCGCGCGAATGAGGGCGATTAAAGTGAATCGCCGGCGCGGTGAGACTTATAAGTAGTAGGATTTGGGCGAGTTTTGTGCAGCAGGCCAGCGCGTGCACGCGGCGGCCATCTTGGAAAACAAAAGCGCAACGGAAAAGCGGCGGGCGATTCGAATCGGGTCGAAGCCGGACCCTCCCCTCCGCGAACTTAATCGCGGCGGGGCGTGTCGATCCGGGCCCCGGCCCCTCCCCTCCCTCCCTCCCTCCCGTCCGCGAGCTTTAGCGCGGCGGCGGGCGTGTTTGGACTTGTTCTTCCCCTCTTGAAATGATTATTGCGACCTGAAAAGGTCGGTTTATTTATTTATATTTATAAATCTCCTCCTTTCCCTTGCGGATTTATAATTTCTACATAAAAAAGGTCGGTTTACTTGTATATTATTCCCACATCCATGGCAGTTCTTTTTCAATGGCGGCGGTCCGTCGATATGTGTCCGCCCTTTATTGTAATGTTCGTAACACAAATCGAACTCGGTACCATACCCTCCTCTTCGCAGCCTCGACAACAAGACATGCACCTGGCTGGGCCAGTACATTTCTAGAAAAGCGAGAGGCAGGTGTGCAATGTGTTCGTCGGAGAGTATATTAATTTCGCCCTTCGCGACAATGCATGCTCTGATGGAGTCGTTGACTCTCTCCATATGACTGCTCGCATTCATGGCTGGAATAATTATGAGCTAAATGCTCAGGTATTCATTTTGAGAAGCGTAACACGCGGGAGAGGAAAAAGGAAACCGGAAAAAAGATAACAGAGCTTTGGGAGACAGGAAACTTGTTAACCGCAGCTGCCTGAAACTCTTCTGAGATGCACACTTTTAAGAAGGCTAAATTTTATCATTACTTGTATTATTATTATTTTCCAGAGAAATAATTTCACTATGGAAGGTGATGGAAAAATGAATGAGGAAAAACAGTTTTTTTCAACCAACATATTTTATATAACTAATTTAAATACACATTACAATAAGAATATGATCAATTAGAACAAACACTAAACATTACAGTTGGAATTCAAAACAGAATAATGAAATAAATCTTAATATTGAATTAAATTTATCATGCTGCACATTATTGTGCATCCAAGCTTTTAATTTCGAACAATTTTTCACCGCGCATACTAATTTCTCCGTTTTGTGAGATCGCATGTCGTTGAATTTGGTGGGAGCGAGCTCAATGTCGGGACATCGAAATATTTTGCCAGTTCTATTCCTGGACGTTTTATGATTTCCGACAAAATTTCACATTTTTCCAACCCTTTTGCAAAACCATATTGAAATGGTTCTGTTTCCCTTTTCAGAATTGCGTTCAACATGTCGTAAGGTACACCACCCGAATCATAATCTAACCCGTGCCAATTTCAAGCGAGGCACTGTTTCGTTTCGATGGTGTTTGGGGTGCCAGGTGGAAACTGGAAAAGCCATGACCTCCGCCACTCCGATTCCAGATCCTCCATAGCCAATTCTCTGATCACCAAAACCTTTCCATCAACTCCTGCCTGGAAGTCTACAATGACCTTGCCCATCCTTGTGCTCGAGATGGGTCGAACGGGAAGGGTACGTTTAGACTGGCGGTCGACTTCACGCCAAAGGTTATTCTCATGTGCTTGCACCCCCCACTGTGCTTACGGCATCCTGAACAGGTGTAAAGAATTGGTCCAGCTTCGGGCTCCAATGATTGGCAACTAGGATAGCATCTATGGGTACGTTTAGAATTTTTGGAAACTCGAGCCATTCCGATAAGTTTAGCAAAACAGTTTTACCCAACCGTTGATCGAGGAGAGCCGCTCCTGATTTACAAACAAACGCTACAACATTACCACCGTTATGCGTACCAAACTCGACGGAGAAATTCGTAAGTGGACGGATTATTTTCGGTTTTCCCTTAGATCCGCTTAAAAAGCCACTAATGACCATTTCACAATTTCGTAGGGCATAAAGGTCACAATCGAATAAGTCCAGTCCGCCCAACTCGTCACAGTCGTCTGGTATATTTAACAATCTCACGTAAGCCCGTCCACCGTCACTGTGCCTCACCTGCCACGCAATGTGAATTTTCTTGTTTGCACTTATAACAGCACCGCAATAGTATAAATGTTTAATGTCAGATAGATGTTTCTCATCACCCCAAGAGGTCGTAGGTGTAACTGGTGATGGTTGAGGTGGAGGAGGAGGTGGATCGGATGCCGCATCGGGATTATCTGCGTGTAATGCTCGAAGGATCGCTTCCTCTATTTCCCTCTCCAAACTTTCGAATGCAGTGATACCGCAATGTTCGATTGTTTTACTTTTCTTCACCGGCTTCTTGGGCTGTATATTCTCCTTCCCTGCCGACTTGATATTTCGCTTGATGCGACGGTCAGAAGCACTCTGCTGTGGGGGCGAGCACGGCTGCTGTTGCTCCTCGGCAGGCTGTAGCTGATGCTCAGGTTGCTGCTGATGATCTGGTGGCGGCATGTGTTGTTCGAACTGCTGTGGAGCCGGCGGATACTGCAAAGGAGAAGAATGAGGCTGTTGATGCTCCGGCTGCTGTTGATGATCTGACGACTGCATGATGATTGACTTAAAATTTGTTTGGTTCTTCAAATTTCTTTATATGCTTATTTCCGGGCTTCTTATCTTCTTTGCATCCGGTCTTTTTTTATTATATCTAACCAATCCGGGATATCCTTTATTTTTTTTATTCCTTCGATTCCTTTTCTCGCGGAATGCGACATGGTTCTCTCCGTTTGACAGCAGACGGGTTAATGATTATTCTATTAGCTCGTGTAGCCGTATGTCTCAGTCTCTTCCGCCGAGCCTAATTTCCGCTAACGAGCAGCATATTGTGATTTTGGATGGCACTTGCGTTTACTGCTGACTTTACCGAAAAACTTTGCAAACAATGAAGCAACTTTGCAATCATTTATGTGTGTGTGAGAAAACCCTAATGAGCTGCGAAAGGGGGCGTTTGGTGGATTTGAAGAGCGTGTACAAGCAGCAGTACTCTCCACACAAATCAGACTTGAAATTCTGAAGACGTGTAGTATTTTTTCGTAAGGACAAAAATTTTTAAAGAAAAATTAATATATTGTGAACGAAAGGCTGAATTGCATACGAATCGAAATATTCCACATGCTGCGAATTGATGACGTGCATTGCAACCCAATGAATCCCCGGTCTGCTCGATGGAGCAAAATTAATTACATACATGCCAGGTTTAACATTATATTTCGGTAAAATGTCAGAGGCGAAAACTCCCCGAAATGAGTCTCGTGTTAGCGGATTTTGTCTAAGAACTCTCTCAATCTCGTGAGTTTGCATGACGTGCACCTTATGACAAAAGTAAAGTTACTTCCCTATTGTTATTAATTAAAATCTCCGAATCATACTCAGCATAAACGAGGACGGTCACGGCGTTTAGTAAGGTTTCTTGAATTTGGCTTGCAAGCGCAAATTCCCCGTACGAGTTGGGGAAATGTGACTCTCGTGCCCCGAACCGTCGCGAGTGAGATTCCACGCCATAATGAAGTACCCATGCTCAAACATCTCCTTGGTTACTTGGTTTCCACCGTCACTATGATGAAGCCTCAGGGCTCGGTACAGCTGACGGTATGCACTGATACATAACTTTTTGGAACGGGTATCAAAATCAGTTTCGCACCCTCCACAAGGGTATTCTTGATCGTCCACATAGACCGAACAGGCATATATGCTATAATGATGAAAGTTGAAAGGATTTTTATTCCTTTTACCGAGAAATGAATTGCTATCTAACAGAACGACGACTAGCGTGTTTGGAATTCTTCCTAATATTAAGTTATCATTGTAAAACATGCTGCTATTTGCTGGGATAGTAAATATTTTAATTTCAACTCGCTTATAGGGTAACGTTATCGGCATTCCACCGGATAAAACAGTAGCGTGAGCCACGAGAAGGGAAGGATCTAGATCGTAATGCGTGACATATAGTGTAGCTTCTTCAATTTTCAAAATGGAATCTCCGTCCTCTTTTTCCATCAAAAAGAAATCAGGCTTGGCAAATGATAAATCTATATCAACGTCTACATTATTGATGAACAATCTGTCTTGATGCAACACATCCGCGTGGAGTTTCCCTTCTAATTCTAGCAAGGCACTATCTTTCAACCAAGTTTGACGTTTTACGAAACCCATGTTCGGTAATTCAGTTTTGTCCAAATCGTCGCCTTCATCGAGTGCCCATCAATCGCAAATCATGTGTGTACGAGCAGGGTCTTCGCCATAGTTCAGGAGCTTTTCTAAATAACTTATTTATACATAGTATTCCGAGGTGGTTACCCTTTTCCTGTTTAAGGACACGTTACAATTTTCGAACATGGAATGTAAGATGTTCTTTACGACCCCAGGTTGATTTGGGTCAACACTCGCGTAAGACTTTTCATCAGTTTTGACTAGTCCTAATTTAACATTGAGACATATGCTGCTCAGATCGAGATACCTATCTCCATTGCCTTTGATTGAAAATTTCAATTCCGAATATGTATCCATTGCGGTAATTAGTTTGTACGCTACCATCCTGTGGCCTAGAATGCTGGTTTGCATAGAAAGCTGTTTGAACAGATACAAACACGAAGGAATGACTTGCTCTATTTCGTTTGATGTAGTCCACACCCAAGCTCTAGAAAGACTGTTTATCTTTTGTGTTAAATCACGGTTTTATGAGAAAATGTCCCTTCCACCACCACCACGCTGCTTCCCTTTCCTCTTCTTCGTAACGGTATTCTTTTTCTTGCGGTGAACCTTTTTCTTTCGGTTTAACTTTGTATTCCTATTAACTTTTCTTCTTTTTCTCTTGGGAGGTGAGGATATGCCATTCATTTCGATGACGGCGTCAGCAGGTATCCTAACATTATTTGATGCAATGCGCGGTCACTTTGCAGTACGCAAGCCTGCACCAGCCATTCCTTCCATCTTTGCTTCGGCTCTTCTCTTAAGGTTGCTTCCTGCCTCTCCTAAACGCGTTCGTAATATTTCCCTCCCCGACTTCGAGCCAACGTCGGAAAGTGCCCCTACCCCGGCCTTCACCGCTTCCTCGACGAGAGCTCTCAAACCGGAATTAAAAAATGGTGTGACGTATCTCCACAATCCGCTGAAAAAAGACCCAAGTCCCATTCCTCTCTGTTTGAAATGGCTGGCACGATAAACGGATCCGACATCGCCGCCTCTTTGACTCCTCGAAAGGTAATATCTTATGTATCGATTGGTATCATTCGCCATCTTGATACATACTAATGAAAATTAATGATATCACTTCAATTTAAAGTGTAGTATCACCGCAGCCGGATCCAAACCATCAATAAATGGAAATGGTTTATCCATTTTATCTGTGAGAAATATCTCAATGCTATCGAATTCCCTTCGTTCGATGGGTAAATAATATGGATTTGAAATATTTGATGTCTACAGCTCCCTGTACTTATAACTCTCATGCTTCTGGCTAATTTATCACCGATATATTGTCGTTTTATCAAATCGGTGTACACAAAGAGGGTTCCGGAATGGTTCACATTTTCAGCGGCCGGTGTATGACGAGTGATTCTTCTATAATCTTTTTCTGTCGTCCCTTGTCTATTTATTCTTCTATCTGCAATCCTTTTTATCTATATAATTGTGCCAATCCGAAGTAAATTTATTCTCCACTCTCACGTCAGCTTCCTCCTCATTCGCCCCCTTATCACCTTTGCTATTACCAACTGCAACTGTAGTATCATCCATAGTCGTCGCCATAGGAGAACCAAGAGTCAAACCGTCAATAATTTTAGCAATTTCGACGTTTTAATCCGCATGACTATCTGCAGGCACAGAATCTCACATCGCATCAAGTCATTCTTTCAGCGAGCCGTATTTTTGATCCAATTTCATTACGCGATTCGGGAGGACTCTCACCGATACATCTTCCACGGGTGTTTCATATGCTTCCGGTATCAAAATTTCCAGCAACCCCACGTCCACTCTCCATTTTCCAGTAAAATCCGATGAGGGAGCCTCGTACGAAAGTGTGCGATGGTATTATCAGGAAAATAATTACCAGAACTATCGCTGAGAAGCGTTACGTGAAAATTATCCAACATCTTACAATCTCTTCACGGCAGACGCCGGCACCCAACTCTTAAAGTCTCTATCATAACCTCTCCATTTAACGAAAAACTCCAACTTTTTCCCTTGCCCCTACGCTTGAGTATGTTATCGATCTGAAATTCGGTGTTATCACTCAACCGTACTCGAACCAACTCCTCTCCGTAAAATATTCCTCTTTTATATCTTCTCCGTTTAAATCTTCCAGTTGATAGGTTGGCACCTTCAAACCCTGTACTACAGCCTTAATTCTGAAGACTTCAGTGGAGTAATTGGGGGTGTATCCTTTTGCGAATGGTGTCTTTTCTTTGCTGATTCGAACGTGATCGCCCACTTCAAAAGCTGCTTTATTGACCATTCTGTTTCTCGAACGTCTTGATTGAGTGAGCTTTTGTGCAACCTGAAAAGCATTTGAAACGTTAACCTTCGAAGGTGGAATTCCGATACTAGAATGCACTCGATTGTTATAACTTTGGAGCAGTTTAGAGAGCACTTTCACGTAATTATATGTGTTGTACTTTGTAAAATATTTGTACATTCTATCTTTCAATGTCCTGTTGAATCTCTCTACAACAGCTGCTTTGACGCCGGGTTGGTTGGTAGTATAGAATTTAATTCCTCTTCTCTTGAGATATGACTTGAATTTTTCGTTGGCAAATTCAGTTCCCTTATCACTTTGCACTTTCAATGGTTGTCTTTTCTTGAAAATAGCATGAAAAGCGCGGATGACATCTTCAGCCTTCTTGCTCCTCGAAGGTACAGCCCAAGCATATTTAGAAAATAAGTCCATGATCGTCAAGAGATACCGATAGCCTTCATTAAACTTCATTAAACTTCTCATATCGTTGAGGTCGCACTGCCAAGTTTCATCAATGTAATAATCTGCGTAATAATTTCGCGAAATCTTCTTTCTGATGGGTTTGTGTAACGAATATGTTTCCTGCGATCCCAGCCATTTTTGAATGTCATTCTTTGAAATTTTCCTTCCGAGAGCCTCCCACAATGCGTTCTTAGTCGAAAAACTGGCCGTATGTGATGGGTCGTAGTAAATTTTATTCTAGGATGAGTCCAAGCTCGAATCTTGCCTCCTTTTTGAGAGACTTTTCCCTTCCTTTTGCCGTTTGTTGACGGTGGAGTGTATGGTGGTCTTTTCGATCGTTTTCGACTTCCTCTTTTTGGTGGTAAAACTTCCTCCTCTTCCTCGTCGTCGTCCATTATTCTTCCCTCCTGTTCTTCTTTTATAGACACGTTCCCCGTTGTTTTTCCCCTTCTCGCAATTGTTGATCCAAGTCGTGCAGTAGGTCCTCCAGCCTCTGTATTCCTTTCTCTTGGTTTTCCTTCCATTGCTTCCCAATCTTAGTGTCTGCTTGCAATAATTCCTTTCCAGAATTTACTATGTCACTTCTTGACACCGCCTCCTTGGAATGACTACCATCATCAAATATTGACGATGGAATGAACTGCTTATTTTTTTAATTGGTTTTCTATATACGAATTCAATATTCTTCTATATAAAATCCATTTTTGTTGATCGGGGAGGTCCTTTCGATTTAAAATCTCTCAAATTTTTTTGTCCAGAGCTATGTCATTGTTTTCTCCAAAAATAAAATAATGATCAAGCTCGGACGGTTTAGCAATTTTTCTTCCTTTTCGACGTGTCGACCAGAGTCTGGAGGACTCTAAAATGCTGTGATGGGTTAATGCATTATATTCGCTCCCTTCGGTTACTGTGTCTAAATATGAATCTAATACTTTTCGGTAATAATGCCATGTTAGCGAATCGTTAAAATCAATCCGCTTAAGAAATCCTTGCATTTCTTTATCAAACTTTGACATTTCGTTCTTAATATTCTGTTACTTTTCATATGTGGTGGTGGTGGTTGTGACGGAATCCACTAACATGAACCTTTTGAAACTCATTTATTTTTTATCAAACTAGGTATTCCGCCGCTGATTAGTGGGAGTACTGCACCAAGAAGAGCTGATAAAACTCCCCTTGTTGACTAAGTAACACGTATTCTTTTCAGGGGTGCTCTATAGCAACCTATCTCTCTGAATGCTTTTTTGTATCTGAGCAATTTTTTTCTCAATGTTGGACTAATCTTAATATTACCGTTTAGTACGTTCCGGCAACATTCGCTCAAAGATTTGACGACATCTGAACCAGCTGTCTTAATGATGGATCTTCTCTTCGTAGCCGAGGCCTTCTTTATCTTTCTTAAAATGTTAACATTTCGCTTTAATCTGGCTAATTTCATTCTCTTCATCTTGGGTTAACTTTGAAGGTGGTTTAGTAAATTTGGTGGGAGGAAAATTTCACCGATTTCATCGGGAAATATGTTCATTCTGAACCTCAAGCAATCGTCCGTTTCTTGAGCAAAGTCAAGTACCAAGTGAATGACTTCGAAGTCACCCGCCTATATACCTCGGTGAGAGCTGCAGGATTTTCAGGATAAACCTGATTGGCCAAATGTCTAAAATGTGACCAATCACGGAGATTTCTAAAATATACGATGTATTTTGCGTTTAGTGATATAGTACGTGAAAAACGCGACTGATAAAAACATTTTGACTAATAAGAATTACGGAGCTATTTGAATGATGCAAATCTTTCGTAAAAAGCTCGCTTACTCTTTTGTCGCTGAAGGAGTCATGCATCAAGTCGTCTTTGATGTACAGAGTTGGTACCTTCTTAGGATTTGCAAAGCTTTCAGGAAGGCTGAATATGAACTGAACCTTGGAATTCTCGATTGTATTAGGTGCACTCCCGTAGCTACAACACCATATGAATTTTTCAACCTTTCCATCCACCATCGACTCTAAATTTCTAAGAAACTTTAAGACAAATTCTGTTTTTCCGCTGCTTGAAGGGCCAGCAACCACACACGTAAAAGGATGCTTCCAATTGGTCATCATCAACGTTTTCTCGAGGTACGAATAGAAAAATGAACGCTCCTCTCTTCAGTTTGTGCTTTTATCTTCATATTTCGAGCATGTCATGCATACGTGCCACGAGCTCGTTCAACTCTTTCGCGACGTTTGTTAACACTGGAGAATAATTCTTGGGACATGGTATCCCGAATAGTCCTAGGTTTTTTTTACCTGCTCTGACTAGTGTTGTTGAACTCGCTGTACTCATAGACATTATCGCCGCGAAAGAAGTATAAGATGCCATTAGTATATCTAAAGACAGAAACAATGTCTGATGATATTTGCGGAAACCTCTTTTGATAGCGATATTGAGTTTTTGGTCTAAAATGATATTCATCCAGTCCAATGATAAAATCTTTTCTGTGAAATATTAACGTCATCCCAGTATATGTGTTCACGGCTGCTTGAATTTCGGCATTTCGCGGCAATCCTACGGATGACGCAGCCAAAGGCTAACCCTCTACCAATTGGATACTTGGGTAATTTATCATATAAATCATTTCCTTAATTAAAATTACAATTTCCCCGCTCGGTCTTTGATAAATTTCTGTAATATTTTTTTTATCCGGAAGAAAGGGAAGTCAATCGGCAATACGTTGGGGTCCAAATATAACCAAATTGGCCAATTTTCCATATCCATGAACCAAAAATACTGACCGTGAAATATGTATAACAAGTGATTTAGTATAAGATATTTATCAATTTTTTTTAATTCGCACAACATGGGAGGAGGGCCATTACTTTCTTGTCCCATATTCCCATCCTCCACCTCGCCACCATCTCCCTTTTCGTTTCCTTCCTTTTCTACAGGTCTGCCATAAATGTGCTGTATCGCTTGAATGTCATCTTCGTGTAAGGCTATTCTATAATCGGATGCGTTGTATATTGCGTACATGACAGCATTTTTATAATTGGAGAGCGCGATTCCCAAAGCATGACCACTTTCATGGATAATTGTTGCAAGAAGGCTGTATTTTAGTTCAGCCCTATCAAATCCTAAATACCAATCCTCGTCTTGGTCAATGTGAATTTCTACTAGCTCACCGTTAGCCCTCGGATAATCTGCGTGGGCTATGTCGTATCCCCGCGTCTTCGAGGGGATATTGGCGACACGAGAAAGTACCCCACGAGTCGAGTGGCTGCCTCGAGGGCAAACGGGGGCTTTTAGTTTGGTGGGTGATGACGTGTAGATGAGACGTCGATAGAAATGGGGGAAAGGAAGGAACTAAAGAGAGTACAACGGTGGTCCCGATTTAACCCAAATTTAATATAGTCTAGGGAGAACCAGAGTTTAAAACAATGTATTTATATCCCTTGGCACCCGCTTGGTGCTTCCAACCAGAAAGGCCCAGCCCAACCTTCCTCTTGGATCTCGAGTCCCAGACTGATTTCTTCGGGATCTCATTAGTCACCCGTCGTCGTTATCACCAAACCTCCACAAGAAGGGGGGGTTTGCATCACCCACTAGTCCGTAGTCCTTAGCGAGTCACCAGTTATTATTGTTGGTCCACCAGTCACCAGTCAACATTGAGTCACCAACGGTGATTCGGATGCTCGAATCCACGCGTTTACTTGGTCGGTGAATCAAACGGCGGAACACGTGGAAACACGCGGATGCAACAGCAATTGACTACCACTTCCATCAAAATTCATAGCGCAGAGACCCGGACCAATATTTTTATGAATAAGGACGGCATTTCTGATGATGATATCAGCTGTTCTAGAATTTTGCTCGAATGTTATATTCGTTACCTCGGCCCATGAATCGAATGCTTTCTTTGTCAATGCAATGTAGGTTTAATTTACGAAGATGTAATTCCAATTGATAACATTCTTACGCCACTTGTACGGGGTTATTGAGAATGCAAAATCATCCGCTACGCCACACCGTGGTTTTTTCATAAATCCACAGTCTCTTCATCCATCCGCCCTCTCCCATCCTTCTTATTGATTCGGTGATTTCCACCGGTTTTACGTTGACAAGCCCATTCTCACTCACATTCAGGTAACCATATTGTTGCAGATAACTCGATAAGCAATACGTACAGTTGTTGCCTGGTATGATGTCAACAATGCTCAACCCCAGCTCAGTGAGAAACAAGACCAAAAATATTAATCTCATGATGATGCTAAAAGCTTCGCGAATCCCAATGTGCCACTTACCACTTACAAAGAGTGACTGTGTGTGACTTGCACAAACGTTATTATATATATATATATATATATATTCAAATATACTCATTTCAATCAATGTTAACAATCGGTAATTTACGTATCGGAAAATGCTTCGTCCGTTCGCTTTAATTTGTAGTGGTAATGTATCCCATTTTATGGTAATGTATCAAATCCGTTTTCGCATACGTATCCTTTATCATCATCGGAGCTGAGAGCTTTTTTATTTATTTCTACCGTACGCAGTTGATGTTTCATGTTTTGAATTCGTTCTGGAAGTTCGATAAATCCGGTCCCCATCAAGGGTATATTCGTTTATTCTCAGTTCAAGTCCTTTCACCATCGAAAAAATCCATCCAGAACCTTTTGTTTGGTGTTCCGACTTTTCTTGCAACAATTTCCTGTACAATGCTTCTAAATGTTCATCTACGTCATCGGCTTGAAACACTCGAATATTTTTGGTTTTAAAACATCTTTCACCCGTTTCGTCGCCTTTTACAAACTGACATTTTAAAATCAAATTAATTTTTACTCCTCTGTTTTGCAATTGTTCGGTTATTTTTGTTCGGATAGTACTTTTTATTGAACCTAGAAATGTTACAACATCTGATATTTCGTTGAATCCACTCACCCAATATGTTTTACATCGACGTCGTGCTGCTGATTCAATTTCGATAATTGGTCGAATTTCGCCGTCCAGTTGTCGTACTGCGTGTCTTTGGTGCACATCCGTGGTTTGGTGTCTTTGCAAATTTCGATAATATGCGTAGCACACGTCACAAAATTGTTGCTCTATTGCTTCACAAACTCTTACTACTCTCACGTAAGAGGCTAGCAAGCAACCGAAGGACGAGTGCTAAGTTCGCATATGAAAAATGCTTCAGCTTCGCGCTACTGGCGGGCAGCACGAGTCGAGAGCCGATGGAAAATATGTTTGAACAGCGCCAAGCGTCCCGAGCGTGGGCTATATATGTGTGTTCGGCTTAACACTACTGGCGGTAGCACAAGACGGGAGTCGATGGAAAATATTTTTTCCATGAACGGAGCGGGGTCGCCGAGCGTTCACCTCTAGAGAGAGATAAGATAGGGCGAGCGAGGAGTCGCTCGCCGTTCCATCGAGAGAGGGGGGAAAGAGACGCCTCCCCGCTTGGTAAAAAATAAAATCGTAATGTTAAAAAAAAATAAATTTCTTCTGTAACG
Source organism: Hetaerina americana (assembly GCF_022747635.1). Classification (NCBI taxonomy): domain Eukaryota; kingdom Metazoa; phylum Arthropoda; class Insecta; order Odonata; family Calopterygidae; genus Hetaerina; species Hetaerina americana. The sequence continues at coordinate 5,674,954 of NW_027286719.1, read as the reverse complement.
AGCCTTTAAACGAGACACATCGGCAAGATATTCTCCTTATCGGAAATGTCGCGTCCGCTCTTTGACCGAGCTTTTCCTGAGGGTGCCGCCCTGAACTTCATTCGAACTACAGCATCGTAAGAGGTAAAATGTCGTGCTTGAGTTGCTCAACATCATTACATTATTATATAAGTAAACCGACCTTTTTTATGTAGCAATTAAAAATCCGCAAGGGAGAGGATGTTCCGCAATACATATAAATAATATAAATATAAATAAATAAACCGACCTTTTCAGGTCACAATAATCATTCCAAGAGGGGAAGAAACAAGTCCAAACACGCCCGCCGCCGCGCTAAAGTTCGCGGACGGGAGGGAGGGAGGGAGGGGAGGGGCTGGGGCCCGGATCGACACGCCCCGCCGCGATTAAGTTCGCGGAGGGGAGGGTCCTGCTTCGACCCGATTCGAATCGCCCGCCGCTTTTTCGTTGCGCTTTTGTTTTCCAATTGGCCGCCGCGCGCACGCGCTGGCCTGCTGCGCTGCTGCGCCAAACTCGCCCAAATCCTACTACTCTTATACGAGCGACACTATTGAATACTAAGTAACACACAAAGTAAACTCTCCTCGCCGCAAACCAGCTGATTTTTAGCACCCATGAATAATACACGACTGCCATGCACTAAAATCAGTCAATGAACAATATATTAATACAATAAAATATAAAAAACTTGATTAATGCTATGGCATTCGCTTCAACATGATGCAACTTCATGATGAAAAGTGATTAATAATTGCTTTGTAAGTTCCACTGATGTTTATTTTCAAAACGACCGGTTTCGTCGGATACTCGACTCTCATTTTTTTGAGAGGGACCCAGATCGACCCATGAGCACCACGACCTGGCGTTCTGCCAGCGGCGCTCTCGCTCTAGGCGCTCATAGCCCCAGCTGCAGAGAGCCTCTTTAGGCGGCATGATTCCCCCTTGTGGGAACCACAAAAGCTGCATTTGCGCTCCAGAACAGCCAGTAGACGGTCACGGCCACTCCACAACTGGATCGTTGGTAGAGAGCAGGTGGGTGGGGAAGATTGAAGCCAGAGCTCATTCGGGCACGTCCGTTCACGTCAACAGCCAAGAGCAGGTAGGAATATCTAGGAAATATCATGCTCTACCTATGAGACCACTTACACATGTGAACCCAGAGGTCCGTGATGATAGGAGAGGGTACAGGTCATCTAGTACTAAGCCCAATGCCTATTTATTTATTCAATCGAGATTTATGGGGAGCCATTTTGTTTGTATTTAAGTTTTGTTGTAAGTATAAATTGGAGAGAAAAAATTAATTAATAATATAAAATGTGTAGAGTTATGGCCGGAGAAAATATAAGAAAACTGAATTCCCTGTATTTACTAAATTTCTTACTTCGACGGATCTTTTCGATGACTTTTTTGTTGTAATTATTTAAATATGTCTGAAAATTTATTAATACAACCGTGTGAAGATCCGCGGAATTTGCGCGTGAGGGCAGGGGAGTCAGTTCCTTTCCATGTGCCGCCAATAGTATTCAAAGAAGATGTGGTATCCCAAAAAGCATTTGGGCGGAGCGAGGACGTTCGGAGGTGACTCCTTGATTCGAAACGGGATCCTCCGGACCCCCCGTACTACGAGGGAGCGCTCACGGTCGACAAAGCATCTTCCCCTTGTCATGTTTCAAACGCAGTGTTGTCATAGAAACCGTTTACGAGATAAATGCCTTTTTCTGAGTGTCATTCACTAGCAAAAGGGGGCGAGATTGTTTTGCAAGGAGAATTGCGATTTGTGGGTTTTCACCAAAGATGCTGGTTTTATAGTCGAATGTTTTTAAACAGAATATTTTAATTTAAATTTTCATTTTAAACATATCACCCTAAGTTTAAAACTAGCTAAATATGAATAATAAGCTAGACACCAGGCATTGGCACGGGTGGCCTGGTGGCTACACGGCATTCTGCTTTGTCTGCCATATTCAGATTATTTTACGAAGCAGAAGCAAAGGATTACAATGACAATTGTTCACTCTCCCACTTAAAATTAATGCTGGAATCTTTTCCAAAAATCATCCTTAGTGAAGTTCATATTTTTCAGTACTTTATTTATTCCTTTATCTGTAGTATTGTATACTCATTTCTCTACTATTAGGTGTTTGCAGGATCGTTTACATTACTTACACGTACTGAATTCCCCGTAAGATTCCGCAAATGCGCTTGACGGGAGTGTTAAGGTGCAGACGTTCAATCGTAAATACGTATTAGTACATACATACTTTTTTAATCCGATAATAGAACTTTGGTGTATACATTTGTCGTTTTAACAACGCTGTAACAATATAAAAAATTGTATACAACGGGAATCGAACGCGCTGCCTCAGAGAATATATTCTAGGAATATAAGCTTGCTCTATCATACGTATCCTTTGTGCACAAAAATGTCCCAATACGACATACAATTATTTACCCTTGATCAATGTATCAAATTCCAATATTCAAGTCAATTCAATATTTTCTGGCCGGTGGGAGGAAAGTTGATGTACGCATTTGCTAATCGTTTCGGGGAAGAACGAATACTTAAATCTGAGTGTGACGTTTTTATTTCTATTAGTTTTTATCGGTGGTCGCTTCTACCATTATAGTTTTGAGTCTAAATAGTCCCTTCTGAGTCGAAATACTCAGGTAACCAGTGCGTTTCTTAGATTCTAAGCCTGCTAGTCTAATTGAATAAATGAAAAACTGCAATAGCCGTAAACAGTCAACCTTTCTAAACAAAGTACAAATGAGATTAGTTGGCTAACACCTCAAGTCAAGGATGAGGTAAAAAGTAAAAAGGAAAGGAATAAGATAGGTGAATAGGATACGCGTATCTCGGCCACAAAGTAGCCCTCTTCAGCGTACTGAAGGTGAATCGTCAAGACAACACTTCCTCACTTTCCTCACTTCGATTTGTGTTGTCGTGACGATTCACCTTCAGTACGCTGAAGAGGGCTGTGGCCGAAATACGCGTATTCGTATTCACCTTTCTTATTCCTTTCCTTTTTACCTTTTACCCCATCTTTGACTTGAGGTGTTAGCCAACTAATCTCATTTGTACTTTGTTGAGAAAGGTTAGCTGTTTACGGCTATTGGAGTTTTTCATTTATTCAATACTACAAGTCGTAAGAGCTCAATTCTATCAATTCTACTGGTCTAAGACTGCTTTTTTGATAGTCACGAGGCCTCCGACCCAAATCCTTCAGCGTACTCGTGACGCTTACTCATTGTAAATATTGATGAACTTAAGCTTTAGCTCGGACGAAACTTGATGCTGGGACAGAGAAAGTAATATATTGAATTTAATGATAAGGAAAACATCTATAAGTGAAGATAGCATCCCTTTAGATTAACCCACACGTTTTGGAGAGCATAGAGAAATGAATTTTTATGGGTCAATTCGTAGCATTTTTAAGGAAGACATTTCGCTGGAAGATATTGTCGGAACATTATCAGTATCATATAGTATCAGTACAGTATCATTTAGTATAGATCAGTATCAGTAAAATGGTCCGGCAGCCCGAGATGACTATATGGTCAAGAGTTGGATTTCGCAGTAGTTGTTTTTATGGTAGGCGACCGACACCTAAGGTCATTTGCGTCATCAGGGATGGGTGGAGAGAAATCTGGTGTCGAAATTAGCTTACCCTTGTCGAAAGGCGCCAAGGGCAGTACGACGACAATACAAACGACGCAGTACGATGTCTCATCTCTCCCATCACTAAGTGCTCTCCACGAATCACCTGAAGGATACCACTGAAAATTTTTGCTGCCTCCAGCATTTGCTCCTGGGCCATTTCGGTGGGAAGCTTGTACGTTAGCCACCGCACCGCGTTGAACTTTCTTCGACAGGCCACCTTTTACTCCATTCCTTCCCACACATTTACATCATAAATATATTCTTACCCACCAAATATAATAAACTTTTTAACGGCATTGATAAGTTTATAAAGTCATGTATGGATGTTTGGGAGGCAACTTTTGAAAATTCAAACAGTGACACCGTTTACGCAGACAAAGTACTGTTGTGCCCCTTGAAGTGTGTTATCCGAAAAAAGGAAGAAAGAATACCCATTAACTACTAAAGAGTAACGAGCAACTAAATAAGACGCAACGAGTAGTAACGATTACCAAGAGTTACCTGCAAAGACCCACACTATTCCGATTATAATCTACTCCATCAGCTCTCGAAGAAACTCCTCTATTTCAGTTTGCTTCCTTTCTTGGGCCAAATGGTTCATTTTGAAAACTTGATTTCAATTTTCTTGCACTAATCATATCATACCCGCGTGACTTATTCGTGATCATCAGTTCGGCTCCCATCGCGGGGATCAATGTTTCTCGTGGAAATTGATGCTCGGTAATCCTTCTCGCGGCGGCGCTATTCGTTGTTTACATGGCCTCGCATTCGTTGAGTGAGGATAACGTTTTCTGCTTCTTCAGAACGTTGTAGAGTCCTTTCCCGGTGATCGAATACCTCCGTCACCGTGAAACGAGTACTTTTGGCTGGCTGTTTCTATGAAGGTTGCGTCCAAACTCATCAGATAGGCGCCTCAATCGGTCACTTTTACGGAGGTTGTCATCTTGTGGGGTGCCAAAAATCGTTAGGCAGCAAGAGAGCGCAAATTTGGGCACCTATCTCGACCCCTGGATTAAGCATACAAGAAGTGTTTTCCAAATACGCCATATTACAACCCCACAATTCCAAGTACTAGAGCCGTGAAAACTAGCAGCATGGCAATTGTCATGGTGGGGATATATCATATTAGTAGGTCCAAATAAAAAAAGTCTTTTCTTTGAGAGAGTACACTTACTATAACTCAAGGAGCGCTGAAAAAGGGTGACCTTGATTACCGCGAGAGGGGAAAAGGTGGAGATGTTCTGAGGCAAGAGAAATTTCGCGTCTTCCGTGAACAAAGTTTAATCCTTGTAATATGTTTCTTTAATGAAGTTATTGGATACAGCTATTTGAAATGGAAGCTATATTGTTATATTTCTTAGTTTGGTGCATCATTTCACAACTAAAATCATCGTCTTTTTAAGTTATCGAGTTTGATCCGATTCGCGCTTACTATCCTGGGATACCTCGTGCCTGGTTTTTGTGCTTGTTAAATCTTGTTTTGGTATATAAAAATTACAAAAAATAACCTTCGGCGTAATGCTGTGTTTTTGTAAGTGCAAACGCTTTGTATTGCCCTTAGAAAAGATATAGCTTCCTATATTGATGCCACTGGGTAATTATAGGTCGCTCGCCAAATCTTGGTTAGGGTTTCACTGCATAGAAAAAGCCCAACAAGTGAGATAAATAACAAAAATTTAAAAATTCCAACAAAACCTAAATTCTGGAAAAAAATATAATTGATCCTAAGCTAAACTTACCAAAAATTTATATATATATATATATATATATATATATATATATATATATATATATATATATGTATATATATAATAATAATTATTATTATTAGGTAATCTACCGGTTAAGGTAGGTTTTTGGATGGACGTAATTACTAATTAAATTATTTGTGGCCCCTAGCAAAACACAACATCCTACTTTACATCAAGTCCCTCTTTAGCTCTGAGTACTTTCTTCCTCCCCTCATCCCGTCCAACATCCCTATCCTGTTCCTTCCCTTTCCTCGTTTGCCTAACATTCTCCCCTCTATCACAGTCTTCAACGTCCCGCTTCTGGTCAATACTCCATTCATCCACTTTTCCTGCCTCCATAGGATTTCTCCCAACAAACCCCTCTCTTCGCCCACCACACCAAGTACTTCCTCGTTTGTTTTCTTCTTGGTCCATTTCACCTTCTCCATTCTTCTACACACCCACATTTCAAAAGCCTCCAGTCTACGTCTATCATCCTGCTTCAATGACCACGTTTCCGCGCCGTACATAGCTACGCTCCATATCAAAGTTTTTACGAGCCTTTTCTTAACATCCTTACTCAATGTCCCCGTCATCAACTCCCTCCTCCTTGTGAAAGCCTCTTTGCCTAGTGCAATTCTTCTCCTTACGTCCCTACTACTTTGACCGTGTTGGTCCAAAACACTTACGAATTATATAAACTACTCTACCTGCTCTAGTTTTTGCCCTACAATTTTACTGTTTAGCTTAGCCTCTTTCTATCTGGAAAATCGCATAACCTTTGTTTTATTTATATTGATTCTCATCCCATACCTGTCGCACTGAATTTCCAATTCACTAAGCAATGCTTGCAGCCCCTTGGCTGACTGACAAACTAAAGCTTGGTCATCAGCAAACCTAACTCCCCGCCCACCTTCATTCCTAACTCCAGTTTTTCCCATGCCTCTTTAATCATTTCCTCTTCATACAGGTTGAACAGCAACGGTGATAATGGGCAACCCTGCCTTACACACCTTCCTAACACAGCCCATCTGGACTCCCCGTTCCCCACTTGTACTCGAGCTGTCTGAGACATGTGGCGGTTTATTTGTTGATGTAGCAGTTCATTTGTTTGTGCGATTCAGGGGTGTGCCGCGAGGTGTCACCCTAGGCACGACCCACGAGGAGGCATTTTGACCCATGCAGAACCAGTCCCTTCTCAACCCCCGCCGAGCGTTCATCCCTCTAGTGCACCTTGCGCCCATGGCACATATCTTACCGTGTTGACCTTTGGTCTGTTATCCATAGCACTCAGAATAAATCTGCTGTTCATTCAAACGCTTTATATGTGCTTTATTAGTATTTCCTAGCACCGCCTGCGCTAAAATAATTTCCAGCACTCCCACAAGACATGTACAGGTTGCGGATTAGCCTCCTTTCCCTCCAATCTATTCCTCTTTTCTGCAATATACTCATTAGTTTTTCCCAATTCACTCTATATATATATATACTACCTTGATCAAAATGTTCCCGGAATAACCACCGTGTGGCGCTCCCATCGTTCCGATTTGAGTTCAGTTTTTTTGTTAAATTGGTACATCTGTTGTTCATATTCCCCTTGGGTTTATGAGTACGACACGCAATCCAGACATCAGGCAAGTGAATGGCGTTCACCAAATGAGCCGAGACCAAAAAAACCACGTCGTTTTCAGTCAAAAAAGAAGGCAATGCTGACGGTTTTCATGGATTACAACGGTGTAGTGCATCATGAATTTTTGCCAGAAGGCCAGACAGTAAACAAAGAGTATTATTTGGGCGTTATGAGACGTTTGCGTGAAGCAATTCGCCGAAAGAGACCAGAAATGTGGGCAGAAAACTCGTGGATTTTGCACCATGATAACGCACCGTCGCACAGTGCTATCATTATTCGTAATTTTTTGACGAAAAATGCAAAAAATACCATCCACCAGCCACCGAATTCACCTGATTTGGCTCCCTGTGACTTCTTTCTGTTCAATCGAGTTAAAAAACCATTACGGGGAACGCGTTTTAGCAGCCGAGAGGAAGTAATGGAAAAATCGCAGGAAGCACTGATGGACATACCGAAAACCGAATATAAAAAATGTTTCGAGGATTGGATCAAGCGCTGGCATAAGTGTGTTGCAGTCGATGGGGATTACTTTGAAGGGGACAATATAGATTTAGATGAATAAACTTGTATTTTTAATTTTCTGAATAAATTCCGGGAAATTTTTGATTAAGGTGGTATATATAGAGTGAATTGGGAGAAACTAATGAGTATATTATATATATATAGATATATATATATATATATATATAATTTTATATATATATATATATATATATAGAGTGAATTGGGAGAAACTAATGAGTATATTATATATATATATATATATTTTTTTATACATATATATATATATGTGTGTGTATGTATATATATATACAAAACACAGTAATCGACCCGAAGGTCGGTTTAGTAGGTGATGGTAGAGATCACCCAGTACTAAGCCCTATACGGCGTGTGAAAAGTCACACATCAGGGTAGGGGGGCCAGTTCCTTTCCCTGTGCCGGTTATGGTTTCCCAGGAAGACCTGGTACCTGAAAAAATTCACTTTAGTTTGGGTGGAGCTGCAGGTGCCCTGAGTGCCTTGCCCGGGAATCGAACCCGGGACCCTCCGGTCAGCAGTCCAACGCTCTCTACCCACTGGACTACCGCGACCCACGTATATATATATATATATATATATATATATATATATATATATATATATATATATATATATATATATATATATATATACAGGTTCGCACCCAAAAGTGGTAGGACTGATTTTCTCTTCCGCGAACGGAGCGCTGGAGGGGGGTCTACCTGGCAGGATAAGGTGAAGGGGGCTCTTAGCAACAGACCGACAACAACCTCAGTCGCCTGCGGGCTGTGGTTGAGTGAGGACACCGTTTTTAGTGAAGCAAGTTTTCTGTCCGCGTCGAAAAACAAAATGAATCTGAATTTAGAGCAACGTTATTCCGTGAAGTTTTGTGCGAAACTCTGGAAGACGGCAACTGAGACCCTCCATATGATCAAGCAGGCTTATGGGGACACTGCCTTAAGCCGTTCCACAGTATTTGAGTGGCACAAGTTGTTTGAAGAGGGTAGGGAGCTCGTTGAAGACGACCATCGCTCCAGACGGCCGTCGACGGCAAGAACCGACACGAATGTGGATGGAGTGAGGCCACTGCTGAGCACAGACCGACGCTTAACCAGTGAAGAAATTGCAGACCAGTTGGGTCTGTCTGCATCCAACGTCCAACGCATTATTTCACAGGATTTGGCCATGCGCAAGGTGTGCGCCAAGATGGTGCCGAAAATTCTGAGTGTCGCGCTCAGAATGGCGCGTTCGTCGTCAGACAGCTCCTGGCCAAATACGGTGTTGCCACGGATCCGAACCCGCCCTATTCTCCCGATCTGGCACCACCAGTCTTCTTCTTCTTCCCCCTGATGAAAAGACAGCTCAAGGAACGACGTTTTGACTAGATAAAGGCCGTTCAAGAGGCTTCGACGAGGGTCATCAACGGCATCCCCAAAGAAAATTTCCAGCGGGCGTACGGGGAATGGGAGCAACGTTATACTAAGTGTGTAGCAGCTCAAGGAGCATACTTTGAAGATTATTAAGTCGATGTAAGTATATCGTCAATAAAAGTCTTGTAAAAAAATCAGTCCTACCACTTTTGGGTGCAACCCTGTATGTATAAATGAGCTACACACCACACAAAGCATTCCTTAAACCAATTACCTGCAAGGATTTATGACCAAAAAACTACCCTGGAGTGTGATACCATATAATAAGATAAAAATTCTTATATTATTAATGTGAAATACTATCTGTTCTAATAAATGAAAGCAAAAAGCCGGATAAGATAGAAGAGGATATATGAGGGGGGACCCAAAAATAACAGGAATGTTGTCATAGATTCTTTACTTCTCAATATATTCATTTTAAATTTTGTCAACTTCAAAGTATTCCCCATTGACCACAATGCACTTCTCCAAACGATGCTTCCATTTTTCTAAACATTTCTGAAATTCATTTATCGGGATGTCCTTTCGCCTTATAGCGATTTTTGCTTTACCTCCTCAACAGTGTCAAAACGCTTTCCTTTCATGCCCCTTTTGAGTCTTGAAAAGAAGTCACAGGGAGCTAAACCTGGTGAGTAGGTGGGGTGGACAATCGATGTCATGCCGTTTTTTGTCTGAAACTGCATCACGGAGAGGGCGGTATGAGCCCGTCGCGTTGTCATGATGGAAGACCCAGTCGCCTGTGTGCCAAAGATCAGCTCTAGAATCCTCTGAATTGAACTCCATGACACTCCAGACATCTCACAGAGTTGATCAATGGTTCTGCGACGGTCTTTACGAATGAGGGCATTGATTTTGTTGACGTTTTCGTCAGTTCTTGATTTTGAAGGGCGGCCCGAACGGGGTTGGTCTTCAATCGACATTTCACCATGTTTGAAACTTGTAAACCGCTCATAGACTCTGGTTTTGCTTAGGACAGCTTCCCTATAAGCAGTATAGAGCATTACATTAGTTTCCGCGCCCGATTTCCCCAACAGGAAACAAAATTTCACTGCAGCGCGTTGCTCTTGTTAATCCGCCATCACGTTTTTCGCCGAAATGAAAAAAGTTATCTCACTGAAACAGCTCTCACGGACGGACCGATCCAGTCCCAGCGACGGCACTGCGCATTCTGACGCAGGTGGCTTGAGCCTTACGTACAACCGGCCGAACAAATACTTTCCCCACTCTAGCTCCCCGCCGCCGCCCAATTTCCATTACTTTTGGGTCCCTCCTCGTATAGTCCGATAAAAGAAAATAAAAACGAAACAAGTCCCAAACATCACCTAAGTTAGTAAATTAAAAGAAATAAAAAAAATCATAAAAACTGCCAAATGAATTGTCAAGTGAACTCAAGATTTCGGAAAAAAATCATTTCATGGATTTTGCTCTTACACAAACTTCATGGCACAAGTCATCATTTGTCAACATATTTATAACCGTACCACATTTGTTAATTCCTAATTCTTACCTACATAAATGGCAGTACTCCTACTTAGGGTGTCCCAAATCAAGCTGCGTTTTCAATAGTCACCTTGCATTTAGGCACCTGAAAGCATGCACTCCAACGCCCGATCAGTTTGGACGCAGTCTTAATTTCGGAGACACTAGTGTTGCTTAAAAATAGAGAGTTTGGTTCTGCCGTAGATTTTGTTGTTTGAAAGACTACTTTGATGATTATTTTAAATGTTTTGGCCTGGCCAAAAGTCTCATTCCCTAATTAGGATATGTCATACCAAAGGGCACTATTGTCAACATACAGAAAGAGAATCATTCGAAATATTTTTAAATACTTTAAAGCATATGGCATGGAGACGATTTTAACAATTTTTTTTCTTTTTCTGCCAACAATTCAATTCACAAGAATGAATAAAATTTCTTTTGACACTTTTCTTCTCTTATATGTTTTCAATGAAATTTCAATTTGAATATAATGGATGAACAGCAGGCAAATCTGCATCCTGTATGTTTTAGAGTGCTCAGGTGCAAGTGGGAACCGGAGAGTCCGGATGGGCAGTGTTAGGAAGAGGTGTAAGGCAGGGTTGCCAATTATCACCGTTGCTGTTCAACGTTTATGTGGGGGAAATGATTAAAGAGGCATGGGATGAATAGGAGATAGGAATGAAAGTGGGCATGGAATTCGTAAAATCAGTTATGTTTGCTGATGACCAAGCTTTAGTTTGTCAGTCAGCCAAGGGGTTGCATGCAATGCTGAGTGAATTGGAAATTCAGTGCGACAGGTATGGGATGAGAATCGATATTAATAAAACAGAGGTTATGCGATTTTCTAGAAAGAAAAAGGCAAAGCTTAACATTAAAATAGGAGGGCAAAAACTAGAGTTAGAACAGTTTGTTAGGTAGAACAGTTTACGTATCTCGGTAGTGTTTTGAAGAGGAGAGTGTAGAAGAAGGTACTCAGAGATGAAGAGGGGCCTGAGGGCCTGATGTAGAGTAGGATGTTGTGCTTTGCTAGGAGTCACGGCATATTTATTAGGAGCTGTGTCCCATCAAAACCTACCTCAACCGGGAAATAACTTAATAATTTAACAAATCGATTTCAATAGGTATCGTTCAATGCAGAGCACTTCAATGCCACTCTTAACATTTCCCACAACTATGCGTCAAGAGAGCGATGTGGGAGACCAGTGGTTATAGCGTGGGGCTGCTGACCTAAGGGCTTGGATTCTTTATGGGGTCATAAAGACCACCAGGCACTCGAATTATCATTTATGAATATTTGGGCATCAAATCTCCTGCAAACCACAGCAGGGACGGGAAAAGGGAATATCCCCTACCCTGACGTGACTTTTCACAGGTCGGTGGGCTCAGTGTATGAATCTCATGAGCCCTCAATTATCTCAACTTTCGCCTCTCAAATCAACCTAACTGTTTTTATCGTTTGAAAACACGAATGAAAATGGACTGGATTCTTACACCCCCCGGAGGACAATGGATATTCTGATTTACTAATCTTCAGTAGCATATGCACTATGCGACGAGGCAATTGTGCACGTTTCAAAGACAACCAATTCCTTCATTTATCCTCAACTTTGTCAAACCTTGGTTAATTTTATAAATTTTATCCTATCGAAAAAATCACGAGAAATAGACTACTTATTGTTTAAACAGAACATTTATAAGAGGCATCTAGTGTTTTTATAAAAACGATTTGAATAATTATATTAACATACATTTGTTTTGAAGTTCACTTATTATATTAGATTGTATAACAAAGTTAATTATTGAAAAAAATTAGAGAAATATCAACCAATAATGTATTATATTCTTATTCGACGTGGAATAATATATCATCATAATAAACATTTACATTTAGAGAAAAAAATGGAAAAAGTATTTTAAAAAACCACTTACATCAATAAACATTGGCCGTCAAAGATACAGAGTGTCCATGAAAATTTCCTTTATCAATTTTAGCGAGATTTATGATCTTTTGCGGGTGATGGCATATGAATGACTTCAGGTTTAATTTGTATTAACGTTTAACGCTGCATCTGAGTCAGCCTTTAGCAATTACTCTTGAAATCGGATATGACTTGGTTGATTAGAGAAAATAGTGATTCTCAAGCGTAAGAAGCAGAAAACATCGAGACTATGGCCACTGCTTATAATTTTGGACAGGCAAGAATTTCCATGCTTTAAGAACTTCATCTTTCAGAATTTCTGCGTTGTTCAGTGTTGAACCAGCCAACTTATATCTTTCAATATTTTCTTATTCATGTCTCAAATCGATAATTAGCCGCAAAATACAACTACTCCGTACGTCAACTACCTAAATTTCAAAATTTTGCAAATTAATCGATTGGAGCGTACCCAATATCAGTTCGTATTTTGTTGCCTTGTCCGCATGTTTTATGGATTCTCTTTTTTCTTAAATGACCCGAGCCGAGTATATCTTAATAAGAACTGATCTAGGGTAGAATCAACAACCGATAATAATTGTTTGTTAGATCAGTGAACTTCCGGAACTTGACCTCTAGACTAGTTGGGTATTAATTTTGATTGGGAATAATGAGCAGTCTTATATCTGCATTCATCCATCAAAAACGAGCTCCTACTAAACGCTTTGTTTACAAATCGCGGATGGTAACATCCGCGTAAGTGGCCAACCACCCCGTAGTTTGAACTCAGTCAGTAAAAAAGAAATATTAATTAACCATTTAAAGGTGAAAATGATATGAATGTAAAAAACTGTACCCATATTATCATATAAGCAGAAAGCAATCAGAACGTACGTACCTTTTACTTATCTCTCGCCACTACTTGACGTTCTCTGGTGACTGTGATATATAACTACGGGTTACGTCATATAGTCAGCTGGTCCGAAGTCTCCTGCCGCACCACGCATAACGACATAATAAATTACGCTTACCTAAAACACCATGAGACTTGAAAGGAGGGAGAATCACTTGCTTGAACGTACCGAACTCCAAATGGCATGGAGACGACTAAGACCAGTTTTTTACTTCTTTTGCTACATTACAATTCATGAAAGATACTAAAAATTCTTTTCAAACTTTTTAATAATCTGTGTACGTGTCTTCTTCTGACATAATGACTGATGAAGTCGCATAATTTGAAGGATGCAAGACTATACGAAATTAAGCCATTCCAAGTTCAACAAATATGTGCCTTAATAATATCTGCATCAAACTCCACGCGCATAATTTGCAAAACATACATACCTATAATGGTAATAATCGTAATGATAGAGGAATCATTACGCTCATGTACGGGAGTACCTCTAGAGGAATCATTACACCCATACATGAAAGCACCTGAACTTGAAAGTAACGAGTATTTTTCAGATTGAGAACTCGCTAGCTCAGACACGAGTGAGTGACGAGTAACAAAGGAAGGGGTAGTGACTATTAGACCATCTCTGTAGAGCTTTCACCTATAAAGTGAACAGTTATGGCTGAAGAAATTTAGTTAGAAACAAAATGACCTGTTTTCACTATATTTCTTACTTTGACACCTCTTTTTGACAATTTTCTAATGGGGGAATTATCGAAATATGTGTGCAATGATCTGTGAAATTCGTGCATGATTGCAGCAGAGTTGATTCCTTTCCCTGTGCCGCCTATGGTATTCCAGGAAGATGTGGCAACCTAAAAATTACATATTTTGTGTGAAGCGGAGGGTCCTCAAAGCCTTCTACTAGAGTCGAAAAGGGATCCACCAGGCCCACCTGCACAACAAGGTAGCATTGGCGGTTTACACCATCTTCCCATTTCCCATGCGTCAAACGCAGTATTGTTGTAGAAACCTTTTTCGAGGCTTTTCTGCATACCATTCACTAGTAAAAATGGGGCGAGATTATTGAGAATTCCGAATTGAGTATGTTTAACTAAGATATTGATGTTGTTAGTGGAAGAACTTTCCTTGCAAGGGGAATATTTTAATTATTCATCAAATTTCCGTTATAAAATGTCATCTTAGGTTTGAAAAAAACTGAATATGAATAATGAGCTAAACACCAGGCAGTGGCCTGGGTGGACTTTACAATGAATTCTGGTTTGTCTACCATATCTAGTTATTATAAGAAACAGAAGAAAAGGTTTAAAATTACAAGTTTCTACTCCGCCACATAAAAGTAATTCGCTGCAGGAATCTTTTCCAAAAATCATCCTTCGTCAATTTCATATTTTACTTTATTTATTTATTAGTAGTGCTTTACATTTATTAGTAGTGCTCGGGGGGAAATTCCTGCTACCTGCAACGTTGGGTCGAATTCCCTTCCTTTTACTGTCTCTTTGGGGGGTAGAGTGTTTTGTGGTGCATTTTCATGTGGTAGTGATGTTTCACATTCTTGCTTGTTGTGTCCTGGCTTGCGTGTTTTAGGATGGCTTTGGTGCTGTATCCTGGGGTGCAGTTTTTTGTTGTTTTGCGGTGTATGTGTTTGCATGAGTATTGGATGGAGGGAGTTTTGCATGAGTGTGTGCGCTGCTGGGGTGTAATTTTCCGTGTTGTTTTTTGCATGTGGTATTTTTCGTTTTTACGGTTGGTGACCTAACACCCCCCGCCACACGCCCTTGCGGCGGCTTGCGGGGTATTATGTAGATGTAGATGTAGATGTACATCCATTTCACTAATATTAGGTATTTGTGGGATCGTTATTTAACCTACACTAATTAAATTCCTTATAAGGTGTTGCAAATGCGTTTGGCGGGGGTTTTAGGGCACAGATGTTCAATTAGAAATATTAGTACTTGCATATGCTCGAAAATATGCCACGTAGCATATATACTTCATGCACAAAAATGCCTCAATACTAACAATAAGTAATAAAAAATAAAATTTTAAGATCGACCAAATAAAGGCATTCCTGGAGTCCTAATGTATTAAGAATATCCCTCATTTCTGTCCTGGACATATTGTATTGGAGTCTACAAATTTGTACATGGTTGTCTGTATGTGTGCTTTTCCCTTGAAAGAAACAAACTGAGAACTAGAGTTAATTTGGATTCTACTGAGATCATGCATGTATAAGATTCGTTATTGATGAAATTAATGAATTGGTCCTCTAAAACCAAACAACATGAATGTAATGCCAATATTATACACCAGAATTTACGAGTTGAGAATAAAACTTTGTATCATTTTGTATTATTAAATTCTAACCATATCAACATAATTATTTAAATAACAATATATTATACAAAAAATTCTAATACCCAACTGATGAAAGGGAAGTCCACAGAATTCTCAATAAAATTAGCTCCAAAGTTAAAATATGAATCAAAAGTTTGATGTTCAAAGAATCATATATGATCTCAGTAAAATCAAACTATCACCAGCTCTCAGTATGTATTTTTCAATGGAAAAGCAGATTCTGACAGCCATATAAACATATATAGATAATACCCCATGTCCAAGATTGACATGAATGATATTCTATAAACTTAATGACTTGAGGAAGGCCTTTATTTGGTGGACCATACCATCTTGCTTATTAAACTGAAAAACTATGGAATCACTGACATTACTAATCCATGTATTCAATCATATTGCATGAATATTCCAAGATCCCTGGTAAAATTAATGACTTGTCAGATAAATGAATGCCATCAAAATGTGTCCCACTAGGCTCTCGGTCTCTACTATGATCAACATTTTTTCTCCTATACATAAATGACCTTCCATCATATTTTAATAATGATGAGCGATGTATGTGTGTTGATGATGCAAATCACTTCATAAAATATACCCATGGTACTGTGAACACTCTAAAGAACTAGTAGGTTTGGTACTACTTGCCTGCATGACAAATTAGTGCTGTGGAAATGTGTAATAATAAATAAAAACAAATCCACATTTATTCAATTTTAACCATATAAAAAAATGCAATCTAGTCCACTCCTCTGACTGAATTGCTTAAATCTTTTGAGCATCAAATGTGAAATTCTTGACTGTTAAATAGATGAATACATGCAGTCTGCACACATATTAATGACCTTTGTCTGAAAATTGCCTTAGAATACTATCTCTCTAAGATTATTTGTTGATCACACAAGGACAAATTTTAGGGCAGTCACGTCAGTTCATTATGCCAATAATTTTATTTGGCTTGAATAGTGTTTTTGGCTGGGGCAACACTTACACCATACAATAAGTATCAAATCAAATTAAAAATATGGATCTGTACATGGGACATGTCCGGTGTATGTTGGGAGTATTTTTCAGTCACCAATTTAAAAAGATAAAAACTTCAACTGATTTTCAACAGAAAAATATTTAACTGAAAGCTCATTTCATTCTGTAAGAATATTCTGTGGTGATGATTAATTTAAATATATTGTTACTACTCTGTCCAATAAATACTCAAACTAAGGCCATAAAAACTATTTTGCAAACTTTAGTCTACATTGATTTGGTCCCCTTCAAAGTACACTCCATTCACTGTTATGCACTTATTGTATCTTCTTGTCCACTGTTTAAAGCACCCTTGGAAGCCCTTGGCAGATAGGATTTATAGTTTCCTCGTCACTTCTTGCTTTATTGTGTCCACATCTTCCCAGTGATGTACCCTTATCACATTTTTGCATTTTGAGAAAAGGAAAAAGTTACAGGGGGCAAGATCTGGGGAACTAGGAGGATGATCAAGGATGGTGATTGCATTGTTTGCCCAGCTAACAATCTTGACTAGCGAACAATTAATGCTGAATGTGCAGGTGCATTGTCATGGTGAAGGATCCATCCATCATGTCCAGTTAAAATAGAGTGCACTGTTGATTTTCCCTAAATTCAGTCCACCAGGTATCATTTGGACAGTTTTTCAATGATCTGTACACGGGCAAGGGACCGCACATGATCAATGCTACCGTCAACACAGGTGTTTGAAGGTCATCCCGGCCTTGCATTGTCCGTGGCATCTCTTAGACCATCTTTAAAATGCACAATCCAATTAAAAATGGATGTTTTATTCAAAGCATTATTACCATAAACAGTTGCCAATATTTTAGTAATTTCTTGATAACTTACCGCATTTCACCAAAAAAAACTTGATGTGCTCCGTTTATCTGTGATTTTGTCACTTTCCGTTTTCGACAAAAAGTAAAAACAAGGACAACAGATATTACCATTACTGGCACCATATGCTCAGGTCGAAGATCCGCCAAGCACAGGCGGCTCATTGAGTCTCAGGCAACTGGCACCGCTGGTGGGCGGGGCTGTAGTCCACCTCACGGCTGCCAGATTGCACCAGTCCACGCATTTATTGCATAGACCACATATATACATTTGTAGTTCATTTATACATAATTCATATCAGTACAACAAGCTTTATATTTTTAAATGTTTTCAGTCTTCCATTGTAATGTTTGGACATGCCTTTCTGACACTCCAAGTGACTTGTTCTGTATACATATGTACCAAATGTATGTTCTGTATACATACATATGTACCAAAACCTGTCCTGGGACTAATAACTATGTATTTTTGTATAATCATTGTTTTTACTGACACCCAAAATGAAAAAAATATCATTGTTGACATTGTTGATAAGTAGCAAATTATGCAAATGATGATATTGCCGCATGGCAATCAAAGAGAAAAGTAGAGCAAGTCCAAGTACAAATCAATTTTTTTTCTTATGATCAAAGGATTATTTCTGTAACTCTCTGTCACATGAAGCAGTGGTTTCATCTGTGAAAGGTTTCAAGCAATGTTAAACTGTAATTTATATGAGTTTACCTTTGTTGCAAGTTGATGATAAAGAAATAAATAGTAATTATATAGTCCATAAAAACAACCCTGCACGGCATTAAATCACCACATTTATTAAAAATAAAATACATATATTTATTATAAAATACATCAACTGAATCCCTTTTAAGAATTACAGCAAACGGAGCCAATGAGGAATGTAATCACTTGAAATAAAATGAATAAACTCAAGTAATAAAATAAAACATATATTTAATGAATCACAATTCATCCATACAATTATATTTGCTGTATATGATCCGGTAAAACTCATAAAAACACTATGACAAAAATTACATTATTCGATGGTTTCTGGCTCAACTTTGCGGAAGTTCATGTTCAATAAATGAAGAACACAATGTAATTTTCCACTGTTATTTATTTTGGCAGTACTACGAGGGTCATCCGGAAAGTAGTACCCGTTCGTGCCGCATGAAGTGCTGACGACGCGAGTAGCCGCTGGACGAGGTCAGATAGCTTCAGTGGCTTGTCTGCCTTCTCTGAGCCAAGTTGCGTGACGCTAGCATTGCCTGTGTTGTTTCTGTGATTGTTTACAATGTTTAAAAAAATTGAGAACGCCGCCAGTTGTGAAGTGAGGGCAGTGATTAAATTCCTCAATGCAAGAAACGTTCGCCCATGTGATATTCATCGCCAATTAACAAGTGTTAGGAAGAGGTGTAAGGCAGGGTTGCCAAGGTATGGGATGAGAATCAATAATAATATAACAAAGGTTATGCGATTTTCTAGAAAGAAAAAGGCTAAGCTTAACATTAAAAGAGGAGGGCAAAAACTAGAGCAGGTAGAACAGTTTACGTATCTCGAAAGTATTTTGGACCAACACGGTCAAAGTAGTAGGGACGTAAGGAGAAGAATTGCGCTAGGCAAAGAGGCTTTCACAAGGAGGAGGGAGTTGATGACGGGGACATTGAGTAAGGATGTTAAGAAAAGGCTCGTAAAAACTTTGATATGGAGCATAGCTATGTACGGCGTGGAAACGTGGTCATTGAAGCAGGAGGATAGACGTAGACTGAAGGCTTTTGAAATGTGGGTGTGGAGAAGAATGGAGAAGGTGAAATGGACCAAGAAGAAAACAAACGAGGAAGTACTTGGTGTGGTGGGCGAAGAGAGGGGTTTGTTGGGAGAAATCCTATGGAGGCAGGAAAAGTGGATGAAGGGGGTATTGACCGGAAGCGGGATGTTGAAGACTGTGATAGAGGGGAGAATGTTAGGCAAACGAGGAAAGGGAAGGAACAGGATAGGGATGTTGGACGGGATGAAGGGAGGAAGGAAGTACTTGGAGAGGAAGAGGGACCTGATGTAAAGTAGGATGTTGTGCTTTGCTAGGGGCCACAAATTATTTAATTAGTAATTACTCGTGAAGCAAATTTTAGGGTAATACGAAGCCATCATGAAGCAGAGACCCACTCTATATTCATGAGCTGAAGGGAAATTGTTCAACTCATGTATTATTGAGAACCTTTTTGAAGCGTAAGCTAATAACATTGGAAGCTATAATATCAAATAATTGGTGCTGCTCACATTTTTTGCAGAATTGTCCAAAAGTGACCCAGCATAGATAAGAAGTCTTTGAAACATGGTACTGCAGAGGAGACTGATGAAGATTAAATGGACAATGTTCCTGTTCCAATGTTCCAATGATTAAATTCCTCAATGCAAGAAACCTTCGCCCATGTGATATTCATCGCCAATTAAAGGAGGTGTATGGAGACAATGTAATGGACGAGTCGTCTGTTCGGCGGTGGTGTTGCAACTTCAACATGGGGAGGGGGAACACACACGACGATGAGCGTTCGGGGAGACCGTCTGTCATTACAGACCAACTGGTGAGCTCAGTTGACGAATTCGTGAGGAACGATCGGCGCGTCACAATTGATGACATCTGTGAGCATTTTCCCAATGTTTCTCGAACAATTGTTCATGAAATTGTTAAACACCATCTGCATTATGCAAAAATTTGTGCAAGATGGGTCCCTCGCGTATCTCAATGAGCTGGCGGCGAAGGACTATGCAGCAGGAATACAGAAACTTGTCACACGTTATGACAAATGCCTTAATTTGCTTGGAGATTATGTTGAGAAGTAGTTTAAAGTATCCTCTTTCAAATAAAATTTTTTATGTTTGTTAATATTTACTTTTGTGTCTTTATTTCACGAACGGGTACTACTTTCCGGATGACCCTCGTGTGTGTGTGTGTGTGTATATATATATGTTTCTGTATATATGAGTATATATATATATACATACATATATACATATATATATATGTATATATATATGTGTATATATATATATATATATATATATATATATATATATATATATATATATATATATATATATATACATATATACATACACATTCAAACACGAAATCCCGCCAAACGGCGAATAAATACTCAGATATACAGAAAGAGATATCTGTTTCTGTATATCTGAGTATATATATATACATATATATACATATATATATATACATATATATATATATATATATATATATATATATATATATATATATATATATATATAATGTAGAGGACACTGCTAATGGAAATAGGCAAAAGACCACTACTAGCTCAGACAGGAAAGATTCATTAGGAGATATATATGTATGGTGTCTACCTTTCTGTGGATGTGAGACTAGGATGATAAGAACTGAGAAAAGAAGATTGGAGCCAAAAGAAATATGAATTAGAGAAGAATGTTGAAAATCAAGTGGATAGAGAAACAAATAAAGAAGCATCTCCAGGAGAGGGAGAAGAGAGAGAAGGCTCATGAGGGCACTGGCAAGAAGAAGGAAATTGATTGGACAAATTTTGATGCATGATAGTGTACTGAAAATCACTATGGGCGGAAGCGCTAATGAGAAGAATTACTTGCACAGGAGGGCCCAGGATCAACTATGAGAAGGAAGTAATGGAAAATGCTAGTGCAAGGAGCTAAGAGAGACCTAAGAAATTGGTTGGTTGACTGGAACTGGAGTCTCGAGAGCTGCCACAAACCCAATCCTTAAATTGATAACCTGTGATGAGGGCGAGTGTTTTTGAGCTTAAGTTCATGGTTCGCATTTTTTAAACTGCCTGCTGTATGACAGCAAGGTGACACCCACTCTCGATTGAGAAATGGGAATAAACACTCTAAAATGGATATAATTTAGACTTTAAGCTTAGCCACTCGCACTGAAATCAGAGAGTTCATTTGTCCGCATTTCAGCAACAATGATATTTTTATCGGGCAGAAATAACGAGTAAACTGGCTACTTACTGTTTAGCAAATCACCTCATATGTGGTAATTATGGGGGTAGAATTTAGATGTGGTTTCAACTTACTGCACTGGGCCGGCAGTTTCCCAGAAGCGTAGGAGTCGTACAACAGGAGATGATGCATGACTGGTTGCATGAAGTCCACAATATAATTGATTCAAGGATTGAATTCATTTTATTATGAAAGGGCCCATGGTAACACTATTTACAGAAAATATAACATTGAATATCACTAATTTAGGCCACCAAAGACATAGTGCCAAACCAAGTTGATACCAAATATCTATGAAGATACATTAGGATCAGCCAATGCAATCATTTATTGTTGATCTGTAATTCATCAATGGAATAACTAACACAGATAAAAAGGTAAAGAACTGGATTTTCAATTGAGATTCCGCCCCTATAGAGATTATTCTACAGAGTTACGAATCTCAATGCACTTTCACTTGAGTAAACTATGAAGGATGTGAGCTCTTCCAGGTGGTGAGGAAATTCTTAAGATTGACCCTAAAACTTGGATAAACAACCATTCACACATCTTATCTTATACATTTGACACACGCATATGTAAATGGTTTAGTTCTGTGCACATACAGAAGTATACATGGGAAACCACAGAACAGAGAATATGACAAGACCAGCAGAGTTGAAAAGACATTAAAAACAGAAAGATTACGAAAAAATGTCCACCTTGTCACACCAATCTTATGTTGGAAACAATTAAACCCATCCCTTTTACAATTAAGTAACCATTTACTAGGGGTGTGTGAAGCTTCGTTATTATGAATTTTGAATTATATCAGTCAAAACTCTTGTGAATCAGTCATGATTCTAGTGAATTTAGCCACACTTAAAAGAGTTATCAGATAAGAGTGCAAGACATGTCAGATGAATATCATTCACTTTGACCAGGACCCCTTGATTTCCAGCAGAGTGCTTCAACAGTCAAACTACCGAGGTGTCTTCTTCCAATATGAATATTTAATAAATGAAAAAACTCCAATAGCTGCAAACAGTTTACCTTTCAAAACAAAGAACAAATGAGGTTAGTTGGCTAACACTACAAGTCAAAGGAAAGGGTAAAAAAGGAAAGGGATGAAAAAGGTGAACCTTTCTCAGAACCTTCCTCATCCCTTTCCTTAATTACCCTTCCTTTGACTTGTGGCGTTTGCCAACTAACCTCAGTTGTACTTTGTTTTGAAAGGTATACTGTTTACAGCTATTAGATTTTTTCATTTATTCAATACTACTAGCCGTAAGAGTTCAATTCAATCAATTTTATGAATATCTAAGTGGTTTTATAGGAACAATATGTTCTGACTAATTACTGTACATAAAATACTAGCTGATATCTATTCTTGCCTTAGCAAGTGATTTTTCCAGTTAGCAAATTGTTCACATCTCTGTACACATCAGCAAGCGACTCTGCTCCAGTTGATATTTCAGCGCTTAAAGCAGCATCACATAATTGAAGTAAGTGTTGCATTCATGCAAATTTTTTTCATTTACACAGAACTCATTTTAGTATTGGCTTAAAAAATCGAACAAAAGAGTGCAATAAATTTAGGCTAGTGATTCAATATTTAAAAAAAGGACAGTAATTATAAATACCTACTGCCTGTTACTTCAAATATTGCATAGATAGTGATCACTTGAACATATTCCAAGAAAGAATAAATTTCCTCCATAGGTACCTAAAATCATACACACAATAAAAATAGTTTACAGATTAGGACATAAAAACCTATTAAAATATATTTCATAGTTCAAATTATCTCATTAGATAGATGTTACATCTAAGTCAAACTACTGATGTAGCAATGATATCTTGGGGTAATTTTTGATATCAACACTGGAGAAATAGTCCTGCGCCTCTGATCAAAAACTTTGTAAACCAAAACCAACCATAGTTTGGTAGTGTTATAAAAACATTTTTTTGCAAACTTGCTGGAATTACACATAACACTAGATGTGGATTTTCCTATTCAAGGGCAGAGATCAGTCAAATATTAACATATTTCTGGAAGAATAATTAAAAAATTACTTAGTGTCTCGTGGATTATATCTAATTCAAACATTGTCCAGTTAATTTAAGCAAATTTTATTTGAAGACCTCATTTTTAATTTAAAAAAACCCGTATCTTTGGTTCAATTAATGATCATTTTCATATCTCTTGGATGGCCCACACAATTTATCTTGATACACTGAGGCTGTTTAACTTAGCAACCACTATGATGATCAATCAATCAATCTGTGGGACTTGTACATTTGAAAACTATGGTTTAAGTAACAAGAAATAATGAAAAAATATTATGAATGCTATTGGTATAATTAATGACAAAATGCCACACCTTAACAATAACAGTCATCAGGCAGTTTAATATTTGGCTCCCTCAGTGAAAAACTCCTGAGCAACCAAAAAGATAATTTAAAACCACACCATGGACAGATCATTCTGGACTTCTAACACCATTAATTTTCGCTGACATTGCCACTGCAAGGTATTTTATAAGATCCTCACAACTTCTGATGAGTTTATATTAAATATCAGATAAATTTTAATATTAGTAGTTTTAGGGGAGGCGACCGACAGCTGAGGTCATTTGCACCATTAGGGATAGATGAGAAAGGAAAGGTGGAGAGAAACCCTGCGTTGTCATTAGCCTCCTCTTTATGAAAGGTACCAAGGGGTTTGCAGTTTAACGTCCCAACCAACAGATAGCGTACTCACTCAAAGTGCCCTCCACAAAGCACCTCGGGTAGGGATGGGATACCACTGAAAAATTTTAATAGTATTTTACATTCTATAACAACCTAATAATCTCTGGTCTTAGCTTCAGGATTCACTACTGTAATAAAAGCTGGAGACTTGAGAGGGGCTAAGCCCTCTGGTACCAACGTCTGCCACCATGTGATAGAGGGCTACCCTGCCACCAGGGGTGCCTTTTGAGATGGAGAGACCCCAAGAGTTATAACAACCCCCAACCGAGGCCTTCTGCACCCTGGCCACAAGTGGGATTCAGCACTCTAGCTCCACAAGCTGGGATTCATTTGATGTTCTCCGTAATGAACCCTTCACTCCAGCTTTTAACTTTATTTAATATTATTTGAAATTTAATCACCATATTTCTCGACCTATAAGAAAATTTTTTCAACTTCAAAATGTACTCTGGCTTCTAATTTTTTTTTGCATAAATAGAGTAACAATTTGCACGGTAACGTAGGTTCAATTTAGATATACTTTTCAGGAAATTTTTAAGATTAAAAAAAATCATTTTGAAAAAAATTTCACACAGATGGCAGCACATATTTCACTCATTATTAAGATTTTAATTCCTTCACTTCAATGAGGATTGACAATTAAATTGCATATTTTTTCCAGCTGTTGTATCAGGTACAAAATCATATCAAAAGTATTTATAACTTTTAAAGGGCATCAATTCATTTTTTCAAATTAAGTGTTCATTATGCCACAAAGATTAAAATCGCATTTGTCCAAAGCATCTGCAAAATCACCTACCCACAGATAACACTGTGATGAAGAAACAGCTCAAGTACTTAAAAAGACCTGTAATACATATTAAAAGGTTACAGCTGTAATGAAAAATTCATTCAGCAAAGACGGGCATAGCTGCTAATTATTATTTTACCCAATTAATATTGTTTTACGCATTCCATATTCACCTTTCACAGTAAACTGATGATGATTGTTTTACTTAAGGCTCTAATACATTCAAAATGTTAAGTAAGTAGGTAAGAGTTCGGAGTTACATTTTTCAAAGCTCAAAGTTAGTTTTACACGACATTGCACTCACATAATGCCTAAAATTTTGACCTTTATTAAAATCTAAGAAGAAAATGGAAATAGTATAAACTCCACTCTTTCCATGCTGAGTTCATCCCCATATACTGTCTCACCTTTGCACATACCTTTCTACCACTCCCTCACAACTTCACTTAACTTCCTAATCCATCAAAATACATTCCACTACTCCACCAAAAGAAGAACTAGCTCATTATTAATATTTACATTAGGATACACAAAGTGTATTCAAATTCCAATATCTCTTATTTTCTCTGACCAAAAATTACAGCACAAAATTGCAACTTCACCACATCATATCCCTGCAAACGTACAATTTTTCTTGATGTTGATGCCTTGATCCCAAGGCCACCGAGAATTCTTCTGCATGGGATCCTTTTGCCCTCTTGTCAAAACTGCTTGGTCCAAGACCATGGCTAAATGGATTCATTGTCACACACAATTCAGCCTTTCTTTTAACTATCACACTTACAAACACACATTTTTCACATCAATAAAACAATGACCTCACGTCCTACTAAATCGCAATAGAATTTTAAAGGGTAATGAGCCATGCCAAGTGGAAATAACGGATGACACTCTGTTCTTCTACACTTAATGATGCCATTTTAAGTACTCCAAATGCTCCTTACTCTAGTGGCAACTATATACACTGTGTGAACTATGTGTATGGTGAAGCAATACATGCATTTTATTAATTATGAGTTCCTGCAAAATTTAAGTTCAAAACATCTCTCTGTTCTCTCTCAGTCCCAAGAAAAAAATTGGGTGACCTTGGAGCTTGAATGCATCTTGGACTAATGTACGTCATGCTTGAAACTTGGTGCCAGTCCTCAGTAACGCCAAAACTCTAGACCTTGACACCCACTAGTTATTGCCATCATTTCTCCTTAGCTGTTATTGTTTTACGTCCTATTTTGAAATACCTCTGAATAACTGAAGCATTTACACAACTAACACCAATTATCAAAACAATTTCATTGTGAATAAAATGTGTGGACTTGAAATAAAACACAGAATTTTGGCTTAGGAAAAAAATAGGTTCAAATGACTGCCACTTTTAGTATTGTGCCATGCTGGGAGTAGAAGCCATTGACTCCTGTCAGTAGCTCCTCCTCGAGTTGTAAGTTGCCACACCTGGCCAGTTAATTGGTAAAGAGTTCTGTGCCCAGTTGAAAACAATTACTTTACATAACATATTAGTTATTTACAGATATATAATCTCTTAACATTCAATTCATTGAAAAAAATGCTGCTTCACACATCCCTAGCATTTACTCATTACAAAAATTATCTATATTCTACAAACATTAGGTAAACTCTGAATCACAATTAATGAAATATACAAAAATTATAAGAGCCAATATCACAATAAAAATACCCTTCGAAACACAAGAAGTGCAATCAATGCAATTATTATACTCAGGGGGGCATAGCTTTTAAAAATTTCTGAATTTTGAGGCCTTGAAGTCATTACATGAGAAATGACTGATGGTCTAGAATCATGACTTCTCACACCCAAGGTAGAAATCAGGGCCCGTTGCTGCTCATTGCATTGCACATCATTTTCTTTGTACGTAAGAAAGCATCCATCGTTATTTAGGGCCCCAGGCTGAAGCGCTGACTTGTTTACTTCTTCCTACAGGGATATAACCAAAACAAATAATTACAAATATTGAAAATTATACAAAATGGCAACAAAAGCTTAATAATGAAAACATGGTAGGGGTCCATGAAAAAAATCTGAGTAATTCTTATGACCTCCTCACAAGTCAAGTGACCACATTTTATGGCTTTTGATTATTCCCTTTAGGAGTTTTTTTTGCAAGTATTTAGACCATGGTGCTCATGGTGCTCTCAAAGGTTTGAGTACACATATCAAGTTGGAGAAAAAGTCTAAAAATGGGTGAAATTCCATTTCCAATACCAACACTTCTGAAAAAAACAACATGATAAATACTAATGGGATCAAGTTTTTTCTTCCTGAAAATTGTGTAAAAATATTAACTGTAAACTTACCAGGTCCATTGGTGCAGGATTTGGTGGGCAAATAAGTTTGCATGGCACTTAACCCAAGTGAAAAGCAGATCTGGCCAGCCATAGAACTGGCCGACAACATAAGCAACTGTGCAATGATCATTACTACCTATCACTGAATAATGAATAGAATGGTTCCTAGCTTTGACAGTGTTCCTAACTAAGACGATGCCCCGCAAATATTAAATAAAATACAACTATGATATTTACAAAATAAATTTTAAATATCTAACCTAAATCAATGAATTCATATGAAGAAACATATGTCTCCATTGTCTTTAGAGCAGAAATAGGCAAAATGATATTATGGACACTAAAGTATTGACTTAAATTAAACACCTTTATCATGGGAATTTTTTAATCCATTTTTTTATACCAGATATTTCAAATTCCTTCCAAATTTTTGGCTGGTTGAAATTTTAAATAATTACAAGGGGTAATTGTACAACATTATTCAAGGGTATACAAAAGAAGTGGCAGAAAAATCAAATTGATACATACTGTCTTCCCTTATTATAGTATCCTACACCACAGAATGTTGAATACTGGTATCATAAGAAATTCAAGTAATTTAGTAGAAGGAAAAGGGGAGGCTAAATATTATACTGTTTCTTTGTCGCAGAGGGCACATGGGTAGCTTCATACAATTTATGATATTTCAGATGATTTCAAAACTCCACGCATTGAAATAACGTTTATACACTCATAATATTCCTTACTTCTAAAGGCCTCTGAAACCATCTGAGAACATAAGGGCGAGTAGATGTTTAATATGCAGTCAGATGCAACCTAATTTTGAGTTTCAAATGCTTAATAAACTCAAAAAACTAAAATAAATAAAAAATCTTGTTATCACCTCTTCTGTGTCCCTCTTTCCAACTCCTCTTTGATGTTAGTTCAGCAAAAATCTCCAAATTAACTACAGGAGAGCTGCTGAATGCATAATCCTTCATTAAAATGAATCCTTATAAGCAGAAAGTCAAAGCCTCAACACTGGAAAATTTAGTACTTGGTCCCCGATGGGCTGATACAAGTACCGAAGATAGCCCGATAGTATGGTGATTGCACCTTGTTTTTCGAACAAATTGAATCACAGCAACCCAGTCTTAGAATTTAGCAATTTCTCTCACCGAGAAATTGCATTTTATATTAAAAAATGTTTAGATTTAAGTCTTGGAACTTAAACATTCTATATCATGTTCAGGAGAAAACATTTTCCATTTGCATCTAATCAAAGTGATTTCTATCCATAAGCAGCCCCTAGTATAATCAGTGAATCAACTAAATTGGGGGTCAGGTTGTTGCTATCCTGAGAGCCTGGGTTTGAATCTTGGCAGTGAGTGAATTTTTCAGAGGCATTTCAATCCCAACTTGGCGTGCAATGGGGAGCACTTCAAGTGGCGTACGCCATCCGTCATACTCCACTTGGATGGGGCATTAAACTGTGGACTCCTTAGCACATTTCAATAAGAGTAAACTCATGCCAACACCAGGTTTCTGTTCATCCTTCCCCATTCTGTCAATTCTTCCCCATTTCCTAAAAATATTTCATCTCTCATAAATTACCCACCAATTCCCCTGATGGCAAAAGTGACCTCGGCTATCAGTCATTTCCACCAACACTACTAAAACTACCCCCACCATTGTCATCCTTCTTTCGCAGAAAATGCTTACCTTCTGGTTAAAAATGACAGCGTTGCCATTACCATATAACCAAATATAATTTCATCTTTTTCTTTGTTGACAGTGTAAGGATTTTATTTTTAGGACTAATCTGACAGATAGGATTGGCCATAACAGACTCAATAAAGGAATTAGTCAACTTTTGGAAAAATCCCACACCACCTTCTTTAGTTCAACAGTTAACTGCAACCAGTTTACCTACCAGTATATTCTAAAGGTTCCCACTTCAAACTCAAGTATAAGGAACTATAAATAATATAATTGACAATGGAAAGAGGAGTGTTAGCCTAGTGGGTGGTGTTTGGCTTGGGGAGGCTGGCTTTGTAGGTGATTGCTAAGCGTACCTCAAGCTTCACCCAAGTTATACCACGTTTTAGGATCTAGGCCTTTCGACAAATATGCAGGCAATGTTGGGATCTGATGAGGTAAGTCCCCAACCCTGAAGTGAGAATTTCACATGCCAAAGACCTTAGCATGGAGTGGGCTCTACCCTCACCCATCATAACCAACTTTGAGTTAATTGCTGTGATTGGGTTTGGATTTGAAAATTCATGATTCTTCCATGGCTTAATCATAGCTTAGGACAAATATTTACTGAAAGTTAAAGTTAATATTCCCTCCAAGGAGAATGCAATACTGCAGAAGACTCAAACACTGGCAATACAAACAATAACCAAACAAAGTAACAGAGGTTTGACAAAGTAGCACACAAATTCACCAAGTGAGTACAATGGCAGTGGGTGAGTGGTTGACTTTTTGAGAGGCAGGAGGTCACCCGCTGCATCCTCGTAGGTCACTGGAAGGTTTTCCACCCTACCCCAAATACCTTGGCTCAGCTCCTTAGCCCCAAAGATATTTAAAAACGACAGTAATATTCTTTGGGCTCCATCTTAGTCAATGTCATACACCTTTGATAAATGGAATATGCGAAGTACTTTGCCAAAAAGAGTAATGGGCAAAGCTCCTAGCTGGGTAGTTGAGACTTTTGCCTTGCTATGGAAAAAATCAAACTATTTTTTTATTACAGGCTTTTTAGTGTGAGGGTGCGCAAATACATATTCTCTTTAAGAAGTTTCAAATTCAAAAACAATATAAGGAGGATGTGCATTATTACGGTAGGCTGAGTAAGAGTATGTATGTACCAAGTAAAAGTGACAATTGTAGGGGACTCTACAAGGTAAATAAATATTACATCTTCGGTGAGCTTTAGGTATTATTTCACAGGAACATTCCTGAACAATGTTCCAATAACTTTTCATTGCACCAATATTCAAATTCTGAGGTGTTTCAGCCATAATTCTTTGTACCACAAAATATTTTCACCAAGTTAAAACAATCGACATGAGTCAAAACATTCTGTGTCCGAAATATATTTTTAGAAAAACCCAATTCAGTCCCTGCCCCAGTTCAAAATCTAGGCCATTTGATAGAATTTATATGCAGCAGATGAAGGCTAAATACAGGCATAGAACAAAACACACCCATAACTACCATTCCAATCTCTTTCAGTTATTAATGTGGAAGAGTGGAAAACTTTTTGTGTTGCTTGGGTAAATCTCATTTAAAGTGTGCCTTCATGGATAGGATACCAAAGGATTCCAGCATAAAAATTTATTTAATTTTTCATGAATACTATGGAAGAAGGTTTTTTTAAATATTCTATCAAACCATCATTAAAGATTTGCTATTATTGGATGCTGATTCAGAAGCAAAATATCCAATAAGGATGTCAGGGTGAGCCCACCATAAAATGTTCAAAAATCTACAAAAAAGGTTCACTTCCAAAAATCATCCTCCAACATATGCACGTAAAATTGACTTGGAAATGAAAGAAAACTAGAGGAGCAACTAGCTAAGAGCTGTAAAGAATTGATGCCTCTTCAGCAGGCTCAAGTTTATATGGGTCACTTCCCACCGAGTAGTTTTGTGAAATTGAGAGTGCTCAACCTTAAACTGCCTCAAGTTTAGCCTGTTGCGCACATGGCTGTTGCCAGGATATGCAGTCAATGAGTGGGGGAGGGAAAAGAGGCAAGGGGGGCAGAGTTAGCACTGCTGCGCTGAGATACCCTCAGAGAAGTGCTGTTATGGCGTGGTATTTTCAGACTAACCTCACGGATTCCACTTGAAATTTTAAGAAATTCCATATTCTAGTTTAATCTGCAAAGTCAATCTTCTTTCATTTATGCCTATTATTTGACTTCAAACAGGCCTTATAGTATACAGTACAGAATATGCAATAATAAAATAGAATTTTGCATGCAAGTTTTGGACATGTTCACAAATTCAGACACACCCGCCCATCATTATGTCCTTAAGATTTACAAATAAAAGCTTTCTCATCTTGATTGAAATTTCAGAAGATACGCTAGATGTGGGATGCCAGGACCAAAGATGACTTGATGAATATTAATTCATTAGCAAGATTAGCAAAATTTGATGAGCCGTTGAATCAAACCCATTCCCAACCTTAATATTGTAGAGGATAAATAAATAAAATATGAAACTAATATTTTTTCTGACTGCAGGAAAGTGTCTGGCCCACAAAAGTCAATTTGTACAAAGTAATTAACTTGTATCTCCCATTTTGTCAGCAAACAAAAATAGGACAAACTTTACTTTAAAATCATAAATAGCACATGGCCAGAAATACACCAGGCAAAATATGTTATACACATATGGTTGTTACAACATAGGTCTTCATCAATAAAAATGTCACCTGCCCATCTTCACCAAAACAGTAATAGGGGGCATGGTTGACTGTGAAATGAAATATATTTTAAAAATGGCTTGATTGGGAAGGAGTACATTTTGGCCATTTAGCCTCCACTCCCCACATTAAAATCACATTCATATGTAAAAATATGGAAAGATCACAGGTATATGAGTAATTCCAATACCATAAATCTTGGTCTCATAAATTACATCGCCTTATTTAAACACAGGCTCAAGTGACAGTCATTGGGTGACTTACATGAACATTTGAGACTCAATGGCATTGGCAGAGAAGGAGAGGTCTCCAAAATGTCTCATCTAAAAACTTAAATTGGCATTTCTGCAATCAGGACAATCACAAGGTCCATTTGCCATACCTCCAGTTCATCCCCTTCATATTTATAATTGACCAGCTGTTCTATGGTGTTCAAGTACAGCTGTTCACACGTATCACAATTTCCTCAAATTCTGTAGCTTTTTAGACCAGAGCCAATAATTGTCCTTTCTTAAGAGTAGTGGTAGTTTTTATGGGATGCAACCGACAGCTGAGGTCATTTGCACCATTAGGGATGGATGGGAAAGGAGGAAGGGTCGAGAGAAACTCGGCATCAGCATTAGCTTAACAAAAGGCACCAAGGGGTCTGCAGCTTAACGTCCCATTCGACGGACTCACTCGAAGTGCTCTCCACAAACCACTTCAAGCAGGGATTGGGATAACTCTGAAAAATAACTGCCGTAGCTAGGATTTGAACGTTGGCCCTCTCGGTTCGAGGCCAGTATGTTAGCCATCGCACCATCCCAAACTCCTTGTCTTTTCTTTCTCTTTGAAAACCCAAAACGCATGTGGGCTATGACCTCTAAAAGACTACATAGGTAAATAAACGAATAATGTACGAGACTATCAGGGCATGTAGGGAGGTGCTAAGCTCATAGCCATTTGAACAATCATGAGTTTCCTAATGCCGAGGCATTAGGAAATATTACTGTTGAGTATTTTTAATGCTTTACATGCTGTTCTCTACTGTTGTTTTCATGAACGGTAAGAGGGGAAAAGGGATTTCTTATATAATTTTCTGGTAATCAGTTTCCTTTAGCTCATTGTGCTTTCACCTTCCAAAGTAATGGGTGGTTTGAATTATTTCCACTGTGTTATTGAACTAATGTGATTTGTATCATCCAATATGTTCAGTCACCCGTGTAATAATAATGCTTCCAGCAGCTCCCATTCAAAGCTTTCGAGTAATTTCGTGGTATTTTCTGTTCATTCAGCACAATTTTTAATTTACTTGGCCAGCTAGCTGTATCTTATTCCATTCAGAAAATGGAGTCTTCAGCAGAGGGTCCTAAACACTCAACATGTATTTACGGTTAGGTCCTAGTAGTAGTTTTGAGGGGAGGCGACCGACAGCTAAGGTCATTTGCGTCATAGGGGATGGACAGGAAAGGATGAAGGGTGGAGAGAAACCCGGCGTCGGCATTAGCCTACTCTTTACGAAAGGCGCCAAGGGGTCCGCAGCTTAACGTCCCACCGGACGGACGGCGTACTCACTCAAAGTGCCCTCCACAAAGCACCTCAAGTAGGGATCGAGATACCTCTGAAAAATATTCAACACCGCCGGGATTTAAACCCGTGCCCTCAGGGCGGGAAGCCAGTACGTTAGCCCCCGCACCATCTCGATCCCCTTACGGCTAGGTCCTCCTTAGTTGAATTATATAGAAATATAATAGGGTATGCGAGAAATAAAGATATGTTATTGCGCATATTATAGGCCAAAATACACCATATGGCTGTCTCTGAGTAACATTAAGAAACACATTAAAAGGAAAAGAAATATAGATGTATGGATCATGCCACTGCAGTTGCACACAAAATAAAAAACAATACACTTTAACAATGAGTTTTAAAGAAACTGTGGGAGATGCCACAACAGTGACTTTTAACAGATTCATCTACAAATATGCATTTCAATGCAACAATTTCAGAGTGTAAAAATCATTCGCCTTGACTGGGATTCGAACCGGATCCCTTGATGTCCAGCCGAGTGCTTTAGCCAGTTGAGCTATCGAGGCATCCTCTTCAACTCTGAAATGTTGGAGTTGAAGAGGACGCCTCGATAGCTCAACTGGCTAAAGCACTCGGACGGACATCTAGGGATCCGGTTCGAATCCCAGTCAAGGTGAATGATTTTTACACTCTGAAATTGTTGCATTTAACGATAAGCTAAAAGAGCAACTGACCTTAAAAAAATGGAAAATAACCACAGTCCCCCAGGAATTTAGAGATTAATAAACAATATATACAGCGGAATGAATACTGAAATACTCTGGCATTTCATAAGAGTAAGAGTATCATGAGTAATGTCTGAGGTATAGTTTATTGCCCCCTTATTATTTACATGCAAAATAAATCGATAACAACAAGGCCTACACATAGGACCCTCAGGGGATATTCAATATTATGATTCAACATTTGCATTTAAATGGAAATAATAAAATTCTACCAATATTCAAACTGTCAAGGGCACCTATTTTCCACTTCCTTATCCTCCCCATTTATAATTTTTGGGGGTACAAGTGCAGGATGATATGTTACCGGTTAGTTTAATGCACAATTTAAGACCCTTAGTACACTGTGAGATTCCATAAAAGACACGACAGAGATACTTATAGGAATTTAAATTACATGAAACTATGTTCCTTACACAAACTGCACTATGAGTTACCAGTAGCGAGGAGAATAAACGCTCTGAGTCTACATCCCTTTTAGAGCAAGTGCAATGAGAGACCATACATGTTGTTATCTTACAAATCACCCCAGGTAAATCTGAAATGATGTTGCACATTATTTTCCACTGGCCACCTTCATCAAATACATATTACCCAAGTGCCATTAATGAGATGGCTTTAAAATTTTTTTGTTGGTGTACGTTAATATTGCCTTAAAAAACATAAAATGTAATATTTACAAAACTATAATGCATACGAGGGCAGTTCCCGTGTACCCGTGTTTGATGACAAAGGGCGTTCCCGAGGGAAGTTTATGTTATCATCGTGTGCTGCCATCTATCAAACAACAACAACGTAAAACAAATTTCAGACTGATTTAAAGGTTAGTTTGGATTTGGCAGCCATTCGAGTAAGATGTGTTTCGTGATTTTTGCTAAAATGGAACAAGAGCAGTATCGTTTGGTAATTCGCTTTTTGTTTTTGGATGGGATGAAATGCGAGGAGATAAAAGCAAAGTTGGATGCTGTTTACGGGGGCACTTTGCCATCTATGACTACAGATTGGTTCAACGAATTTAAGCATGGGCGAACATCTGTTTTTGATGAGGAGCGACCAGGATGCCCAGCAGACGTGGTTGCCGAGGAAATCATTCAAAAAGTCCACGCCATGATTCTCGCTGATCGACGAACGAAAGTGCGCGAAGTAGCAGAGGCCATGGGTGTGTCGACCGGAACGGCAATTAATATTTTACATGATAAGTTGGCGATGAAAAAATTGTCGGCCCGATGGGTGCCGCGATTGCTCCATTGCACCAGCACATTCATCCGCCAAACTGCATGAACTACGTTATGAATTGCTGCAGCACCCCCCCCCCCCGTATTCACCCGATCTGGCTCCCTGCGACTTTGTCCTATTCCCTAACATGAAGAAATGGCTTGCGGGAAAAAAATTAGCTCAAACGAGGAAGTTGTCGCCGAGACAGAGGCATATTTTGGAGAGTTCGAGTAGTAGTAGTAGTAGTTTTGAGGGGAGGCGACCGACAGCTAAGGTCATTTGCGCCATAGGGGATGGACAGGAAAGGATGAAGGGTGGAGAGAAACCCGGCGTCGGCATTAGCCTACTCTCTACGAAAGGCGCCAAGGGGTCCGCAGCTTAACGTCCCATCCGACGGACGCCGTACTCACTCAAAGTGCCCTCCACAAAGCACCTCAAGTAGGGATCGAGATACCTCTGAAAAATATTCAACACCGCCGGGATTTGAACCCGTGCCCTCAGGGTGGGAAGCCAGTACGTTAGCCCCCGCACCATCTCGATCCCTTGGAGAGTTCGACAAATCCTATTTATTAGCGGGGTTAAAAAAATGGCCGGAAGATTGGGAGAAGTGTATCTTTCTAAAAGGGGACTATGTTGAAAAATAAAAAATTTTTTTTGGAAAAAATGGTTTCTTCATTTCTAACACGGGTACTTATTGAACTACCCTCGTATGGGTACATGTTATGTGTGAGTACCCTTGATGATAACAGGACATAGTAGAAGCACACTAGTAGCCAGTAGTTGGTAACCTTAAGCATAAACCCCCAAAAGGTATGCTCCAATAAACTACTCTCTAAAAACCCTTGAAAGTTGTTTGATGACTTAAATGTACACACTGTTATTCCATAATATCCATTTCTTTCCTAGCGAAGCATGTGTTGTTTTATAATGAAAATAAATAACCTAGAACTCCCGTAAGAAACTTGAACGGAGATAGTTGCACAACTTACCACACTTGATCTTGTGGCCACATCATTGGTTTGGCGTGCTATCAGTCGAGACTTCCTGCCAAATAACTGAGATACATCACCACAGATCGGGCAATGCCAACACCGAGACCTAAAATAAAGAATTTTCATCATCAGAACAATACATTACAATAACTTTTCAACTGTGTAATGTAAACAACACATTTATTCTTGCGATTGTTTGTAAAGAGTATCACTATTGCAAAGCAAAATTATCAGTCCTGGCCAAAATGGTAAAAGGTATGCATCAAAGGTTAAGTGGAACTTCATTTAATGAACGCCTCGCATAGGGATTAATTCACATAACTAGCAAAAATATTTTACCCCAAAATGACTCACTTAATGAGACTTATCAGATAACGAGTAGCCAGAGAGAGGTATTCCCAGAATAATTGTCTCCAGTTTGTGTTCAGCACCCATTTCACTGGCATCTTAAGAGTCGCTCTAACGATCACGTGTTTTTCCAAACTTGTTTTCAGACACATAATTTGAGATTTGTTTCATGCAGAGTTTATTAATATTTTGTGGATAGTTTAAAAAATATCCCCAAAGCAAATGCTGCAAGAAGAATGCTGCTCATTGGAGAATAAACATAACTGGCAGAAATGAAAAAGGAAGACACTGAAAAGCGAGAATAAGGTGTGAGTGTGTGGTTGTTCAGGCATGCACAATTAATTGGTCTATGTCAGCGATTTGCACAAGCCTCAAGTATAAAAGAAATCTAAGGAGACAGATGCTTCAAAGGGAGTGACAGGAACAGTTACGTATTCCAATTCATGTTGAAAGGTTGCTTCCCATATGGATAAACAAAAAGTAATTGCAATTCATAACTATTGATGTGAATATCATTTGTGAGAAGCAAAAGTGATTTTTGATGACCTCATTGAGAAAATGTCAAGATAGTCAACGGCTGAATAAGTATTTAAGGGGAGCCGTGCATGGATCGAGAAGTTTAAGAGAAGAGCCGGCATCCATGGCATTGTGAGCCATGGCGAAGCAGCAAGCTCCAAATCCAAGGCAGCAGAAAACCTCATTGACGGCTTTAAGCTTGTAGATTCTGAGGGTTACCTGTAGCAACAGGGTTTACATAGTGAAAAGACAGGTCTCTTTTGAAAGAAGAGCAGAGGAGAATTCATTACCTGGCCTAAAGCCAAAGAAAGGTCATTTCATGCTGCTATATTGTGCTTAGGCAAGGGACAATCAGAAAATGAAACCCCTGCATGTTTAACATTCAGAAACTCCATGAGCAAGTTCAGACAAGCAGGTTAAATGTGATGTGGAGGCCATGGAGAACTGTACCACGTGTACAGAGCATCCCCTGATAAGGCAGTGGCTACAAGCTAGGAGTTTATTTAACAATGATAATGCTCGGTCACATTTTCACAAAATTTTGAAGCATCAGCAAAAACAAATATCTCTACCCAGGTTTCTAGTAAAAAAGAATTTGGAAAATATCATTAATAAATGTTTTTAAAAGCGAGTTCACATTCCTGGTTGGTTCATTCTGCAATAGGTGAAAAGATGATCCTAAAAAAAATATTTATAATTAGTACATAATTTCTTTCATTCGGCACAGAGTGCATTAATATATTTTACATTAATTTATATGGGAAAAATTTTTTCCCTAAACTAGTGTTTTGCCGAATGAGAAAGATTCCAGAACTAATTATGCCCATTGTATAAGGTTTTACTGCATTACTATATTCAAGATTACCCAGTTTTTTTTTTTAGGTTTTCGATCCATAAATCAGGCACTTATTTTTGAATATTATTTTTAAAATACCAAAAGAAAAACAATACTGAACATAAGAATTACCAGGAAGTTCTGCAAGTAGTATATGTGAATATAGGAACCCCATAAGGCTAAAAAAAGTGATGTCCAAATTTTGCTCCCACACGAATGGCCGGGACC
Organism: Hetaerina americana; assembly: GCF_022747635.1. Classification (NCBI taxonomy): domain Eukaryota; kingdom Metazoa; phylum Arthropoda; class Insecta; order Odonata; family Calopterygidae; genus Hetaerina; species Hetaerina americana. The sequence goes on along the minus strand of NW_027286719.1, from coordinate 5,636,743 downwards.
CCGTACTCTCTATCACAGTGTGGATGAGCTAATGTTGGTAACTAACCCCGCCCAAAAACACTTCCCTTCTCTCATATATTTCGGATATCCCTACTCCTACTTTTCTCAAGCCTCACTTGGCCATAACTTAACACCTATCCCACTCTTGATGGCTGCCACAGTGCTGAGTTGTCTTTTCTAAGGTTTCCACTGGGTTGCAAACAACGCTAAGCATGATCACTTCCAGATTTCAAGCAGTCTCTTATATCCTATGCCAAATTCAGCATTTAGCTGCAGTCCATTTCTGAATAGTGAACGTTATATTTCCTATCTGCATCATTTGAAAATTACTGACTCATAACTTTTGAAAGTAACCAAGTCCTGGCCCATTGTGACCAAATTTTCAGTTCACAAGCACTCTTCCCTTCACCCTCCTTACGCATGTACCATCCCACGTCTTTATTTATCATAAATCAAAAAACCACCATTTTTTGGCCTTTACATAGGACTTTTTAATTTGAAAATAACAGCAAATACGATTACAAACAACCAAGCCCTTTGTAGAAAAAAACCCAATCAGGCAGGAATTGAACCCACGGCCTCTGGGTTGCCTGGTGCAAATGGTGCCCTGCCACCACTGGGGCCAGCACAATACATCACTCCTCCCTGCTGGACACTACGAAATTATCAGGTTAATTGAAGTCACCAACCTTCGGGCTAATGCTTTACGTTCCTCCACGGTGTAATCCAGAGCACCAATCATTCCTTTCCCTGGACTGGGCATAAATGCAATCAAAGCAAGAAGGGCTGTGCGTATTGACCAAGATGGTTGCCAAGTCTCAGGATGATGTCCTGAGATGCTCAGGCATATGCTTTTATTTGTTTCAAATCTCCCATTTGGCTGAAAGGATAAAAATTAATCATAGTTTTTTTACATTAAATTCTCACACGAAATCACCACAAAATGATTAAATTTCAACTGCACTAGTATTTTATATAAATGGTAATTTTTGCTCAAGAGCTAACTGAGCAGACACAATGGAATTTCAATCGGGCCACGTTCACTTGTCCAGAATTTGGAGATATTAAAAGAGTCAAGTCATCAATTTGCATATCCACATGTGATTATAATTCACTGGCCACACCAGCTCCTCAACATTCATGAGGGATACTTTCCTAATGCCTAGCTAGAAGTAGAATTTCATGAATATGCAAATTGACCTAGTCACAACACCCCATGCTAAATTTAACATTCCCACGATTAACCCTTCATGTGAAATTGTGGTAAAGTTAACGGAGAAAATTATAAAGAGAAAATTAAAACGTGACAATAATCACAGCAAATTATGCTCTTGACACAATGAAAATTAGGCTGATTTCACAATGCTAACCCTGGGGAAAGGGAACAATGAAACTTTATACAAGATTTTGAGGAATTACAGGTATGTTACGCTGAAATACTACTATCCTTCTGTATAAGCATTAGAAATTTTAAAAAATGCACAAAATTTTCAAAACAATTTGCATGTGCAGCAATGTAAAAAATCCTTTTTTTGTGTGAGTGGTTCAAAATTTTCCAGCTCAGGAAAATTATCAGCAGGGCAGCCTATCAATTTGAAGGCACAGGGAGTGTATTACAATTAATAGTTAAATGTTCACATTGGCAATGTTCATATATGCTCTCTTCTTGGAATATCCTTTTTCCTTCCAATGCCCTTGAAGGTAGGTCTGAAGAGGTCCTTGCGGGAAACAAGAATAAAATTGATAACATAAAGGAACCTGAAATTAAGTATCAATCCACTGTCATTGAAGTAGGAACTTGCCTTTTCTTAACTTTTTTCATAAAAAAATAATTATCGGTAGTTACATCAATCAATGCAACCTTGATTTAAGATTTTCTGAAACATACCAATGAAAATGAACTATGAGCGTGGTAGTCCAGGGGTAGAGCGTTGGACTACTGACCGGGGGGCCCAGGTTTGATTCCCAGGCAAGCCTTGCGGAGCACCCTCAGCTCCACCCATGTGATTTTTCCGGTACCAGATCTTCCTGGGACACCATAACCAGTACAGGGAAAGGCACTGGCCCCCCTACCCTGATGTGTGAATTTCACATGCCATATAATGTTTAGTTATACATGAACTCCACCATCACAATCATCATAAACATAATGTAATATATATATACACACACACATAATTGTGTACATATATATACACATATAATTATACATTTATATATATATATATATGTTATAAAACCATAAACACAGTAATCAACCCGAAGGCCGGTTTGGTAGGTGATGGTAGAGTTCACCCAGCACTAAGCCCAATGGCGTGTGAAATTCACACATCAGGGTAGGGGGGCCAGTTGCTTTCCCTGTACCGGTTATGGTTTTCCAGGAAGACCTGGTACCCAAAACATCACGTAGCTTGGGTGGAGCCGCAGGTCCCAGAGTAGCTTACCCGGGAATCGAACCCAGGCCCTCCCGTCAGTAGTCCAACGTTCTATCCCCTGGACTACCGCGACCCACACATATATTATATATAACAAAATTCCATATTTTGTTATATATAATATATGTCAGTGACATACCCTGATGTCAGTGTCATACCCTGATGAGGTGGCCCCAGCCACCTCATCAGGGTATGTCACTGACTGTAAGATACGGAGTCGAGGGGAATGCCAAAAAGGTGCTACCTCTACCAAATAATATAAACACAGAAATCAACCAGAAGGTTGGTCTGGTAGAGTTAACCAAATACTAAGCCCGATGGAGGGTGAAATTTACTCAACAGGCATCAGGGTAGGGGGCATTCCTTTCCTGGTACCAGCTATGGTTTTCCCAGGAAGACCTGGTACCCGAAACATCACACGGCTTGGGTAGAGCTGAGGGTATCGAGAGGTGTGCTAATCGAACCCAGGCCCTCTGCCCAGTAGTCCAATGCTCAACCACTAGACTACTGCAACCCACACACATATATATATATGAATCGGGGCAGTTGGTAGCATATACTCCCCCTGCTGATTTCAGTGACCTTTTGTTTCCTTGATAACTCCAGTGGTTGAGATCATCAGCCCGGTATGTTAGAAGATCTCTGGTTCAAGTCCCAGTCAAGAAAACTCTTTTACACTTGTGATCTGTTCAATTCCACCTTCCCCACCATTCCTGTGTTTTTGCCATTTGGCGGGTTTTTGTGTTTGAAATCCTGGTATTTTAGAAGTCTTGAATGAAGTTGGGTGAATACGAATTAGGAAAGCGTTTCTCGTTCGAAAAAAGGAAGTTATGTTGCCACACCCTGAACTAATTCTCAGGGAATTATACGCTGCCGCATTGTTGGCAAAGGATTTTTTAAAACTTTTTTCAATCTAAAAAATATCCAGCATGTATACCCACACTGGATTTAGCCTATATTAGTGAATTTTTATCTATTTATGAAAAATATTATAAGCCTTTACTCAGTACCGTCTTGGAGTGATGTGTCTCCAAATACAATAAAAAAACAAATTGATATTCAGATTAACATATATCATGAGGATTAGGATATACAAAATGTACACACACACACACACATATATATATATATATATATATAAAACTTGTTAAAATTAACATCTATAATCCAATTTGGAAGGCCAAAACCTGGCTGTTTTGGGTTCAGTAAGTAAATAAATTAAAAAAATACATTTCAGCATTTTCTCAAATAAAAATGTATGCATATATTTCCTCAGAAGTCTTTTTTATAATTAAAAATAATAAAAAGTTAGGTTGTAGAATAGTTTCATAAACTAAGAGTTTTTTAGTTAAATTATTATTTGCCCCTTTTTAATAACATAGTTTAATTATCAACAGTGAAGTCCAATATAAAAACCATTAATTAAATAATTGCTGTGATGACATAATGGCAGTTTTTTATAAGTCTGGAATTAAGCTGGGTAAATAAAAATTAGGCTTACAGTCTTTAGTCAAAAGATCAAAAACACATTCTTTCAAATTTATGCACTAATTCTACATTTAATAACAATTTGTGAAATCAACTGAGGAAGTATTTCCATGGCAAAAATTACAGGGTTAGCGTGTGTTAATTACAAGTGAAACTTGTACATCTCAAAGCTACATGAATGAGAGTGGAGAAGTTTAGGATGATTTTTAAGGCCACTGCTTCAAAATGATTAGGACAAATATTTGGCTATCAAAGCTTTTAACCCAGCAGCTGTGGAAGCCTTTTGGGCATAAGAAAGGTGAAATACTGGCCCCCTCACTTGTATGTTAAGTCAAAGTAGGGAGAAAACCCTTATAATACCCTGAGCATTTTTTCTTCCCTCATATCTCAAGGGGTGGCCATCAAAATGCTCACCTAGATGACTCACCAGTGGAATCTTTAAGTCTAGAAATTTTTTTTTCAGAGATATACAAAAAGCATAAGATATTTATTTTTTGTGATACTTTGATCACTTAGTCACCAAGTGATGTGTAAATCCATTGATTCCCAGCCCTACAATGCTTACCTATTGAAAATGGCAAACAGAGAGCGGTACTATCTCAAAATGGAGGAATACACACACGCTCCAACAAGGGAGGGAGGGACCAGTTGAAGACATGAGTTAACCCTCCCTTATTAGGAGAGAGTTCAGGGCAAAAAGATGAGAAGGGGCCCGGGCAGCAAGAGACGGTCAAACATACAGAAACACTTCTCTCACTGTTCATATTTTCACATCTCCCAGGGCATAACGGTATAGAGAGACATCTTACCTTGCAATTGAAGCTCTAGATCCCAGCCTGGTAAACAAATGGTCTACTAGTTCAAGCATATTCCACACACGATTTCAAGACTATGAAATTGATAAAAACATATTTACTGATTGTTGGAAACCAATGGGAAGCAGTGATTTCAGCAACATACAAATCTTGAGCTATGCTAGTTCGACTTTTGAGCACAAATAAGATCATGTTTTTCCTGATTTCCATTAATGTATATACCTGTATCCAAATGGAGATCTGGTCAAATATGTAAAATAGTACGATTAAGCGATTCGACCAAGGAGAACCCAAGAATGGATACCGTAGTGGCAGATAACACTAGAGATACAGCTTACTGTATATTATAGAACTCTTTAGAGATAAATACAAGCATATTCAGCAATGAAGCCCATTCTCAGCTAAATAAATGAACCTGCTCCAACTTGCTCTTAGTGGCATGTTACATGACCTAACAGAATTCTTTACATTATATTAGCAATAATTTTTTGAAGACATGCAGTTTGGGAAATGGGTGCCATAAATAATACTTACATGCTAAGTAAGGGCTATTTCGCTTAGCAGACCACATAACCATTAATCACATAGATGATTCCTGGTTTTCTCCATATCGAGAAGGAACGCCCAAATTGCTAGAAAATACACTTTTCCACAGCAAAAATTAAAAGAAACTGACCGCGTATCTATGCTGAGACACCATGGATTGAATCGGTTGCGTCACTTAACATAAATTTCAATTTCCTGAAAGAATCTATTTCTCTTGGGAGATCGAGTTTGGTGACAATATCGTAGGCTAGCAATATTTCTTAAGGTGTGAATTTGATATGGTTTTATTCTGAGCGACTTGGAGAAATTTGTACTGGAAATGATAAAGCAATCTTGCCGTCTCGGAATAAATATTACTTACGGCCTTTGAGCGGTTGAGGGATGAAAAAATAACGTAGGCTATCAAATCCCGCTGGTGCGATGACATCTTCCACAGTTAGTGAGTAAATAATAGACACCCATAACTTAATAAATTCTCAATGAAATATAACCGATCTGACAACATGAACAGCACCCAATAAACGTAAGAACGGACATTCAGCAATACAAAACTAAAAAAAGTGATGCATATTCGCAAGGAATGGTGGCTGGTGTGGGTATAAAACAGCAACATGCTGGTAAAACAAAAATGTTTCATCGAAAATATGAATAAACAACGAATATACAAACTAATACTGAGACGACACAGTCAAAACAGCAAAAACGTGGAACATACGGTCAAAATAATTATGTTTGGTGGCTTCATTGGATATTCTGTCGGAAGAACAATTCGTCCGTGATAAATTCCTCCCTCGAATTCCGTCGATGGTGGACCATTGATGGTGAAATGCCATTCAAACAAATTATCTTCCAAAGGCTGAACAAAATATTCATCAGCAGGATCCTTCAGCTCAATTGCCTCCCTCATAAGTCGCTTTACCGCTATTATAGAAAACATGGATTAGTCTTTCAACAAAAGTAAACACTCCATCAAAACAAACAAATATGGGAGACTATTTACAAAAAAATACACTCATAATATACCTGGGCTTCTTGGGTTATATATAGTTTGTGATTCCATTGTTCATTCATTAATCATAACATTAAATTAGGAGTAATCAAATAGTGACTAGGGAACTACGAATGACTACTATACCCTATCACTCGCCTATCATATGACAAGTGGCCATTTCCGATTCGATTATATTTCGACATAAAACTCACAATCGATTATTGGCCTGCTCTTTGCCAAGTCCGCGGCAATCACGTATGAGTGATGCCAAATCTGAAGGTGCTTATGGAAAGGGGATAAACTTCAAATACATATATACCATAAATAAAGTTGCGTTCTATATGATTTTTAGAGCGCCATATTGAACCAAGCTTATAGCAAGCAGCATTTGAAGCACTCTAGTATGCGCTCAGTAAGAGTGCCTTCATCAGTATTTGATTCCTGAGAGAGGTTTACTGCAGCCCTCCATTCTTCCCTATTTAGTGTTAATTCCCGTGCCCTCTGACAGGTTCCCTGTATTACGACCTTCTTTATTTGCCCTATGCACTTGTCTCTTGGCCTTCCTCGTGGGACTTTTCTCAATATATATTTCTCAATATAAGTGCTTAGAGGAAAAATGTAAACCTGTTCCTTCAATTCAAAAGGCGGATATCAATTGCATTGTTTCAAGTAAAGGAAAGTAAGTGAAAAATAGAAAATAGGTAACAATGACTCTGCTGTGCCCATTAAGGCATAATGCAGCACTTCGTCATCCTCTTCAAGCTCGTGCGGCTGAAATAGTTTTAGTGACTGTATTTGTAGTGTTGTACATAATCCCACGCCGCTCATTTCGTTTTGGCTGCAAACCTTAGGTCCTCTTCCGAAGACAGCCGCGCACCCTGCGAAATTAATATTAGAAGAGAAAAGAGGTGTCGATGTAAAATAAAGTGATGGTAACCCTGATGTACTGTTAAGAAGACATTTTTTCATTAGATGTGCAAGATTTAATCTCCACGGATTATAACATCCTAATTTTTTTTAGCTTGTCCAGATATTCCCGTGTGCGTTTAGCCCAGGAGAGATCGTGAGTGAGGGTAACGCCCAGGTATTTAATTGAGTCTATTCATACCATTTCGGTGTTCCCAATGCAGTGGTCGTTCGGGCGGGAATTGCTATTTTTCAAAAAAATTATGACTGCGCTCTTTTTTAAGTTTAATTCTAATTACTAAGAGTCTCACCGACATTGTTTAACATTAAGATCATCTGACAAAGCTGCTGTGTCTTTAGGATCACGGTAAACCAGTTCATCAACGGCAAATAAACGTACCTTACTAGTGACTTCGGAGTCAATGTCGTTAAAGTAAAGTAGGATTGAAAGAGGCTTAATGACACTTCCCTGGGGAACACCTGAAGTAACTTCTACTGCATTTGAGCGAACTCCATCTATGGCTACTCTTTGTACCCGACCATTCAAAAAGTCTTTAATCCAACCCCAGAAATTTTAACTAGGCCATATGCTTCTGGCTTTTCTAGTAGTTTATTATGAGGTACTTGTTAGATTGTCAAAGGCAATCTAATAATCTAGAAAACTCGCGTCCACTGGAACATTGCTATCTCCCGAAGTAAGAATATCATGAGCAAAAAGCGCATGTGTATCTCGCAGGATCTACCTTTTCCGAAACCGTGCTAATTTTTCATTAATAACTCCTGATTATCGAGGTGTCTCACGATCGAACTAGCAACTTTATATTCCATAACCTTGCACGAGATGGATGTGAGGGAAATAGGTTTGTAATTGCTCAATGTTTAGCTTTTCTCAATGTTTAAATATTGGGCATTACGTTAGCCGTTTTCCAATCTCTGTGAATGTTGTGATCTACCAGCGACTTCTCCAATATTATTTCTTGATACGGTGCAATTTCCGAAGCTAGATCCTTAAATATACGAGCTGGTATTTCATTGGGCCCGGAGGATTTACTAGGCTTCATAGTTTTCAGCAAACGTTATAGTCCATGAAATGAGATTTAAATGTTGGGCATCGGTTGACTGGCAGGATTCGGTAATCTATTGGAGGCACTCCGTGAGACATTGATGAAGACGCTTTGAAAGAAGGAATTTTAATAAGTTAGCATTTTCCTAACTGCTGGTTACTGTTTCGCATTTATCGTTTTTGATTGAATTAACAGTTGATTTACTTCCCTTAAGTATGACCAAAATGCTTTTGGACTCTCCTTCAAATTTTCCAGTAACCTCTTCCTTTGGAATTTAATTAAAGCTTTCCGAAATTCATTCATTAAAATTATTGACATTTTATTTAATCATTCAAATTAGTTACAATCGTTACGTTTGTCGGCGGCACTGTTTGCAAACAATGAAAGGGATTCGCGCACAGATTGGTTTGCAACGAATGCAGCATTCCAAAATAAAAGGCGGTAAATTTTTACTATATAACTTTTTAAAAAATTCAGCAGTTGATGAGCTGTCCAGTTGAGAGGATTTTAGCTATAATGGAAGCAAGACATTCGACCTTCACGATTTTCCATGTAAACGCACAAGTATTAGATATTTCATTAAAAGCCCCACCTCTTATGTTACCTCTTCTTTCCGGACGAATGAGGAATTAAACTATACTCACATCAGTTTAAAGGAACACTGACGTTTTCTTTTAACTGTAAATAAACCCATTGAGTTGCTGGATACCACAGCTATATTTTCCTAAATTTTCCCCGAGATTACCTAAACTGTTGTCAGCACTGTTTGCCTAGATTTATGCAAATATATCTTTGTTCGGAAATTTTGGCAGCCTGGTGAATTTTGTGCTAGAGACCTAAGTGGACCTTGCCCATGCCTGCCGGATCTGATAAGTGAAAGGGTTATCTTCGGGTCTTGTGCATGCATGATTTGGTGTGTAATATTTCCGTTATAGAGTAGCACGATGGCCGACAATTCTGAGTAAGTTATTAACATTATTTCTCTAAATGTTGTGGACCATTTTTGGTCTACATATTACTTATTCTTGTAATTGAAAGTTGGGCACAAGAATATTTTTATTTTACTCTGTTAAATTTTGTTTATATAATATTATATTTAAACTTCCAACTGATGAAGCAGTTCCATCCAACCTCATTTTAATGCATATATTTCTCATAAGCTTTTTAATACAATGTTAACGGTGTAATAGTTTCTTGAGTGAAGCTGTTCATGTGTGCCAGTATAAATTAAGTATTCAGAGAATATATGCCTAATTCTCATTAATGTTTCCGGAATTATATTGCCTGTAATGGGTATAATGAAATTGTGTTAGGATATTTGCATACAAAGGCGTTATGACTGTGAACTGCCCTGACAAAGAGTGGGGCCTTTATTTTGCTACCTGATAACTAAAGAACATAATTGTAAATAGGCGATAGTACTCGTAAAAGCGAACGCCTTTAGAAAGTATGTTTTGGGTACCTATGGCACAATATTCACTAAGTTATCTTGGTTAACTCCCAAGGTTAATCCCAGAAATAAATAACGATGTAACAAAACCAGTTAACCAACCTGGGACAAGACGCACCACAAATTGATAGTTAGAAACTGCTGTATTCATTCAGGATCCAATTAGAGGTATTACTGTGTATGGTACCCACACATAGCGCATAGTTACAAAGCAGTTCAGTCTGTAACTCCTCCACATTGACTGATGGAGAGGGTGAATATTCATGTGAAGAAGTTATTTATATTAAATGTTGAGAGATCTATGCATATGTTGCTGAGCGAAATTTTACGGCTAATTCTAATTCGTTTGGAAGCTCTTCTATTACTTTTTCTTTATTTTAGTAGAGAGGGGTTAATTCTAGGACTTGGAAACCCTTTACTGGATATGACAATCGCTGCAAATGAAGAATTTCTCAAGAAGTATGATCTAAAGCCAAACGATGCAATTTTAGCCGAAGAGAAACATATGCCCCTATACCAAGAAATGGTGGACAAGTTTGAGGTCGATTATTCGGCTGGTGGAGCTACAATGAATGTCCTTCAGGTGGCACAAGTAAGAACCTTTTAGTTAATTTATTGAGCATTGGCAGGGCCATTTAGAGCAAGAAATATCCCGTAGAAGATTATGATAGAAGTATGTAGTGTAATTTTAATTTATTTAGTGGTATGTGACAATTACAACTTTCAGCTCAATTGTTGTTTGAAGAATATGTACAAGTATAGAGGTAGTATTCTTATATTGAATATTAAAACATACTGCCATTGTATTTCTCTTTTATTACTAGCTTTGAGTAATAATACTCCTCTGCATCTTCCACTTGCTTAGTAAAATTGTGATTTTTCCTATGCTGAATAAGGACGTCTGGAATTATATTCTCTGCATTTAATCATTTCATTGGATTGGAGATTCCTACTCTCCTCAAAGTTTGTTGTGGTGTTACTTCTATTGTCCTGAATGTATTGGATTTACTGAAGGATATGTACAGGCCAATAACTTATATGTCACGCCAAGAATAGTTTTAGAATAGTTGCTTATGCACCAGATAGCCATTATAAGACTATCATTCTAGCCCTTCCTGCTTAGTAAAATTACAAAATGACGAATTATTTCTTTCCCTCTTTGCAGATGTTGATAATAATAATTGTGAGGTCTGAAGGTGGTTTTATCCATGCATCACCTTTCACATTCTAACCGATAAGTAAGAGTTTAATTAGGTACGCTTCATGTGTTATATTAGAATTTCCTGGTTGTTGGAGAAGCACAGATTTACTAATAAAAATATCATTGAAGACTGTGTTTTTAGTGTCACATACTGCCGTGTGTTGTGGGCAATGGTTGAAGTAGTAGGTACTCTGCTAGTGGCTGATGGGTCCCTTTTATAGATTCAGGAGGATTGCAATGGAATTTCTATTGACTCCATGGAGACCTTTAGTATGTTGATTCCATTCAACTTGCATCCATTTTTATGCTTTTTTTCCTTTATACTTAAGTTAATTTGTTCTAAGAAATACTGTTTCCAATGCAAGTCATGGGTATGCAGTTTGTTAAGTATATTCTGATGTGAAATACAAAAGTTAATGTTCAAGGCGATACATTCAATGGTGGTTCATATGGTGCATGTTAACTGATGTGGTTGATTTGATCAAAGTGCCTACATTTACCTATTTCTTGGAATTGTCCCTAGCTGTGGATAAGTAATTCTTTTGCCTTTTTGTGGAAAACAAATGTTTTGGCCTTCATTGGCGAAAAGCTATGTTAAATGTCAATCAGCTATGCTTTCAAGTGGCATGAATAAACAGGATAATACTAATTAGAAAGGCTATGTTTATGTGTATGGAAACAAGGAAAAATTCTTTATGTATTTTATTGATTAAAAACAAAATTTTGTTTGCATATGATAGCATACGTGTGCTATGTTTTGCTTTAACTCGGGTGTTCTGCATTCCATTATTTTGTGACGAGCCACATGCTTTTGCATTGGATGATAAGTTTTTCAAGTGTAAATAATAAATTCTATGAGTGAAGTGTTAACATGTTACTATGATTTGTATTGGTTTGCTCTATTGAGTTAAATCTCCACATTTGAGTACTTGACCAGGCCTAAACAAATAGTTTATGTTAAACCTATTTTTCCTGTGGGGTATTTTCTCTGAAATGGATATATCTAGAAACAATTATATCTATACAGGCATTGAACATTTACTTTGTCAGTGGAAGCTATTGAGGCTAAAGCCATTTTTTGATGTATAACTGCGTACATTCTCTAAGGAAATATGTTAGAACTACATGGAATTAATTATTGATCCTACTTTCATAATGCCAGCTTGATCCAATGCCTTGGACATCAGGAACATGAGGAATCCTTTAAGTATTATCAGGCAAGTGGATTCAGTTAACAATACATTTTTTGCATTGTAGGCACTTGTTCTGCATGAAATCTGTGATTGATTTCTTTGATCTGTTTTATATTGCTTGTATAGTAAAAAGCTAAATTTTAATGGGTGACTAGAATCCATTTCAGAGAATAAGTGAGGCTCCTTGCTGAAAATTTGCACTGAATGGCATTATAATGGTATGCAGCCTGAAAATGCTTGTTCCAGAGTGTAATTCCTTTTTACTCTAATATCATTATCAAAGACGCATGATTAGGCTCATACATGCCACATTTGCATGCCTGTTGTAAAATTCACTGCTACAACTGTGCTGTTAAACATAGGGGAGAAGATATTACTGACGAATTGGAAAAAGCCTCTGTCATATCATGTGTCCATGTGTTATTGGTTGCAGATGTCTTCAGCAAAGGGAGCTGTGCCAATGTTGTGCCTGCAGGCAATTATAACTTTTATGTTTGTCTTTTATTATAATTCTTGAGACACTACTACAATGCAAGAAATTTACCTAGTAAGTAGTGGATTGATAATTTAGGGATTGAATCCAAAGGTATCATTGTTCATTTAATTCACATAATAATTAGAAAAGAAATGGGCTAAGCATTTTACGGAGTTTAAAAAATTCTTTCATGCAGACTGCAGGTTATATGGATACCAATGTGGACATGTTTTACTGGCAAAATTTAAATGTATACTAAACATACCATTTCATACATACTCTTATATTTCACCTTTATTTTTGCTTGAATGACTATGAAAAAAAACTGTAAAAATCCCAATTCCACTTGCCTTCATCTTCTCATTTAGTATTGCCTTTTTGGGTAAGTTGACAATTAATGCTTTGATTTATAGATGGAGAGGATGCAGATAGTACTAATCGTCTCTGGGTGATTTTTATTCCTATATTTTACTTCCAATTCAGTTTAATTTCAAGAAATAATTCCTCAATGAACTGGATCCACAAAGTCCATTCTCAACAAATATTCAGGGGATGGTGTTTAAATTGTTATGCTAACTACCAGATTTCTTTATCAGTAAGTGCCTAAGCTAGAGATCCTACACCATGCCAATTCAGGAAAGGATGTTTCAGGCAGCAAATTGTTTTATCCCTCTTGCTCTCATTTGTTGCATTTCGCAGTGACCAGCCCTCTAACCCTGCCCCCCACCAGCCAACCAACCCATCCCCAATCCACCCTACATCAGGCCATCAATGGTCTCCCGTAGTCCTCCACCTAATCACCATGCCATTAACTGGTAGACCATCCTAAGACATTCCTCGAGCCTTCTTCCCTTCACTCCTTGACCTTTTCCTTCCCTCCCCTGACCCAGCCTTTTTTTCCCCCGCTCTCGTCCAATTTTCCTTTGGTTGTTCTCTCCTCCTCCCCTTCCCTCTTTCCTAGCACTTGGGTGCATATATGCATGTTTAAAAATTTCCAAATTACCTGAAGATGTTATGCGGTAACATAACCTCGTCATAATGAAAACATTCTCTGTGGAAAAGCAGTGTCTTCTTTCATCGTGAAAGATTTACACCACGCCTGAAACTGTCCTTTTGGAATCAGTCATGGAAACTTTTAGAAAATTGAATTTTTGGTTAACATCCTCGGGAGAGTAGGCAGTCTCTTAAGTTTCTAAGGAAAGGCAAGATGTGAAGTAAATAACTGTTTCATTACTATGGAACTGTTTTTAAATTACTTTTTTATGGACAGAAATATTATCTGAAAAATTCAACTTTCAAAGCATGGTGTTCAGACAGGTAATTTTATAGCAGTTAATGGGATAGCAAGTCTGATGGAAAATTAGTAATCACTTAATCAAGGTATCTCACTGTGTACATACCATTTAATATTTTATTAGGAAATGAGGAGAACATTTCATCCAACTCACCCAACTCCTCTTAGGTTGGATTCCAAGATGAGGTACATAAATTGCCTTGTAATGATGCACTCCTAGTCAGTGCCCCCTGCAGAGTTGTCTATTTTTGAGATGTGCTCCAAAATGAGAAGGCAGAAGTGTGCCACATTCACTCTCTGATATCTCACACTGAAAATCTTCAAAATGGTGGTTGAGCTATTATCGACTGATTCAGATGGGCTAATTGCACTTTGGACGCTTGTGTGCCACTCGATGGCTCAAAACCAATCCATGGCTTGTCTTAGCCTTCATTTCATGGCTAGCCAGCAAATTAGGTCAGTTTTAGTGGAGGGATGTCATAATGCTTAATCATCAATGCTGATCAAGGTGGTGAGGTGGCTAAGGTACTGGCTTCTCATCCTTAGGGTCCAGGTTCAAATCCTGTTGGTGGACGGATTTTTCAATGGTATCCCGATCCCTACTTGGGGTGCTGTGTGGGGAGCACTGGAAGTGGGTCCATTGTCTGTCAGATGGGGCGTCAAATTGTGGACCCCTTTCGCTAAGATCAAGCTAATTACGTTGCTGGGTTTCTTTCGACCCTTCCTCCATTCCCCGAATATCCCATCCCCACCAGATTACCCACCTATGCCTTCTAGTGCAAGTGACCTCTGCAGTCAATCAGTTTTATTACTATTACAAGAAGTTTGGTTCATATAACTAAAGAATGCACAAGCATGTAGTTATGTACCCACCAATGTATCATGAATTTCAATCATAGTGTTAGCTGTAAGGATTTCCGTACATGCCTTCTACTATACTGCACAGTGTGCTAATCCAAGCCTCCGTTTTCGACCCAAAGGTCGGTTTGAAATGTGACAGTTGAGTTCACCCAGGGCTACGCCCAACAGCATGTGGAATTCACACATCAGGTTAAGGGGGCCAGTGGCCCCCCTGACCTGATGTGTGAATCCCTGTGCAAACTGTGGTTTCTGATGAAGATCCAGTTGGGAAAAATCATGAAGCTTGGGTGAAGCTGGTGCCCAGAGGCCCCCTGAGAATTAAATAAATCAGAGAGGCCCTCTGATCAGTAGTCCGATGCTCTCCCCCTGGACAACCACATCCTCCACTGCACTAATATTGTTTGTAAATGTGACATTTTACAATCAAATCAGGAAATTGCTTTGGTCAATTTTATTGCAGTAATAATTGTGCTATTTTTGGGACTCTTATTTAAGTGCAGTAGCTTAAGCCTTCTCTTTGATGTATATCTCATATTTCTTATGATTGTTATTTTTGATGTTGCATTTTTGCTTTAAAATTATTTTATAAATATTCCTATGCCCAGGAATTTGGTTTAGAATTACAATATGGATTGCATTTTTACATTAAGTTTGTATTTAACTCTCCCATCATTCATTCATCACTGCCCACTTCATCTTCTATAACAATCAATTGTTTTATTCCCCTCAAATTTGATATCAAACTGTCTCCTGATTTTGCTGAAATGCCATGATATGTTAGGTGTTATTCAGTTCCCACTGATATCTCAACAACTATCTTAAAATATTAAATGACAAATTTTTGTTTACACTGGGACTGGCAAACCTCAACCAACAGATTGCAGTTTAATACAGATAATAATAAAATCCCTACATTTGCGCTAATCAATATATTTTTTCAGTTTTCTGCCAACCATGGTTTCACTACTGTGTAGCATTTGAAGTGGAGTTTTTATTTGTCTGTATGATGAAAAATTCCACCTTATTATGGCTCAACTTGTTACATAGGAAGGTCAATAAATTTGAAATATTAAATATCCTCCTCGCATTTCTATTTCAAGGTAGCAAAGGATAAAAAACAATTTGAACTCATTTCATGGAACTTAATCTCTTCAATAAATTTCTGTCAGTACACTGTAGGACAAATGAGCATAAAACCAGTATCCCTTTGTCTCTCCCAGTGGAGGGACAAACAAATTCTGATTTTCAAGGAAGTCCCTTAAGAAAGTAAACTAGCTTGTTTAAAATAGTGTGATTTAGCCTGGGGTATTCCCAAGCATTGGTTTTATTTGTGGAAAATGTGACAAAACTGACATGTTTAGTGTTGCAATCATCAGGTGAGAATGCTACAGGTGACATGGGCATTGCAAGGGCTGGTGAAACTTAACCAAATTTCATTGCTCATCAAAGTCATTCCTTGGATGCCTAAAGCATTGGTAGCATAGATTTAGGTGGAATATTTGACATTTCATCCTTCAAAGATGGGCAAATGTTGATGAAAGTGTTTATAACCTATCACAACCTTTTTATCTATGAGAAGGAACCCCAAAAAATTGTTTTTTAAAAATTTTGATATGGGTTATTTATGTTATCCTCTTTTAAAATTTTACATGTGAATCTATGCATTTTTTTCCACTGCTAAAAACTTCTGGAATTCTTTTCCAATATGGACCATAACCCCCCTGAATTTCTTCTTTGACGTTGCCCCCAGATGGAGCAAGATTGGGTGGGTGGGAAGGGTGTGATACGAATACTATCTTGGTTTTTTTTCACCAATGAGGGCTCGTGCACGGGGACACTGAGTTGGTTCAGCCACTAATTTTTGCCTCCTCCAATTTCCTTACCCACAGATGTGCGAACTTCTCACAATGTGTGGGCCACTGAGTGCCCTGTGGAAGCAAGGTTGTGGTTCTCTAACTTGGCATCAAAGAAACAGATCAATATTTTTTTGGCATGTTTCTGAACTTGATATGTTTTCATGGGCTTTGGTGAACTTAGTATTCTCATAGACTCTGCTATTGTTTTGATTCAGGAACGTAACTCGAGAACCATGACTCATATCCAGAATCAACTTTTGAAAGAAACTCCGGACCATTAAGGAATTATTTTTATTAGAAGTAATCTAAAGGGACTGGACCGGTTTTTGATTGACCCAGACGTGACACACTTCTGCTCTCCTAATCCCCAGCTAACATGATGCAAAACATCCTTAAATCCCTTAGTAGAAAGTACAGCGACTGAGTCTTAAACTCTGCATACTTCCTACCTCCGTCACTTCCATCCAAAATGCCTATTCCTTTCCTACCTCTGCATCACTCCCTCAATCCTCCCCTGTATAATAATCACTCTTTTAACATCCCGTTGCCTGTCAGTCTCTCCTGCTTCCAGTTGTCCCGTCTTTGAATTTCTGAAAACAGCTGTCTCCCTTTCCCTTCCATGCTAAGAATATCATTTGTTTTCCTATCCATCAATTTCATTTATTTTCTCACTTCCTCAACACAGGCATATCTCAAAAGTCCCCGATCTATACCTACCCCCGCCTCAGTTGACTCGAATTTCCCAACCATATAAAACTAAACAAAATCTTTATTTAACCCTTTCATGACAATTTTTTTTATTTCGTTTCCTATTTCAAGATTTGGCCCTCACAATATATCAATTAAATTACACCAGAATATGTGCAAGGGTTTTCTAGAAATGGCCCTGTATGAATAATTGTGTGATCATGCTTGGTGTATCTCACCGCAATGGCATCAGTATCGGCTGAAGTATCTGTAAATTTCTGGAAAACTTTCACTCATTTCTTTGCATCAGGTTTATTATTAGAGTAAAGAAATAATATCTATGGCAACTTAATTCAATGGGTAATATTTTAAGGTTTAAATGAATTAACATTATAAAACCAAAGTGCACAGGGAAAAATTTATGTCAGGAAAAATATGGAAATGATTGCATAAGAATTTGCACAACCCTTTTATTAAATATTTTCTGAAACATGACTTCAACGAAGATATTGGGAAATTCTAATAGAGACTGTGCTTCCTCTCACTTTTTATGGGGTACCTATATGTTGTGCTACAATGTAGATGGAGAGCACCATCATTTTCCCCTTTTTACCCCATTTCTATAGTAAGACATTTTTATTCTTTTTGTCAGTTTCTTTGGTGTAAAAAATATGTATAACAGTACACAAGTGTGAAGTATACACAATTATCTTTTTTGCCTGTTAAAATCCTGGGAATGCCAGTGTAATAGGCTGAATAGTATGATGCAGAGTTATTCTGATGATGATGGAATAGTCAACCGAGGTGGTCCAAATAAATCCGTCTTTTACACCGTGGTAGTTCTCAAGGAAACCCTCTGGTGTCCAATGGATTCCTTTTCAAGGCTTCATGGGATTTGTCTTCTCCTATTGCACCCATGCATGTACATATCGCACCATTTAGCATTATACCTTGGTCGTAGCTATTTTAGGGGTGAAAATCCAGTGAATAAGTTACCAAAATAAATATTGGAAGGCAAATAACTTTTTCAGTGGGGCCTTTTTTCAGAATTGCAGTGTACGTATGTTTCCCTGCCATTTCTTCATATTTTTCATTTGAAATAGGTTTCCTGCCTCTTTATGTAGTCGAGCTCCCCAAATACTCCGTAGCGATTGGTTTCAAGCAAAGTGCACCCTTATCACCTTAAGAAATAGCGGACCCTGATTGAATTAAAGTAGGTTAGAGTAAGACACTGTCATAAGGTAACTAGTGTAAATATGTTAAATAGTATTTTGGTCTTTGGAAAATGTTAATTAGTGAGGTAGGTAAGAAAAAACGTAGGCATTAAAGACACGTTAAAGTCTACTACAGGCAGCAAATAATTATAAAATGGTGAATCATAGGATAATCCCCAAAAAAGGACACATTCAGGAGACCTTCAACTGTGTACATGATTGGAACAGATAATACTCCTTGGCACCCCAATGGCTATCATGTCCACCCACCATGACTGTGCACCCACCCAAAGAGAGTGCTTCTTTTAATCAACAATTTTACTAAATCTCAAGTAATTAATGGTCAGTCATCTAGTTTGATGCATATTAATTCTAATTAAAAAAGAACTCTGTGAAATGGTAGTGTTGAGCTATTCTTAAAAATCATTCTCGATGATACAAAAAAAACCATATCAATTTTACAAATGTCAACGGTGCTGAGGTTGACAACATATGCATTGCCATTGAATTAAGTTGAAATTGTTAGCCCTCCAATTTTTTAATCTTTTTGTTTAATTCAATTTGTTGAGCCTATCACAAAAGAATTGACCTGTGAACAACTTCAAGTTGTGAATGTGTTGGAACTCATCCCAAAATGATTTCCACATCATGAAATTGTGCAGGGAGGAGTACCATTTAAAAACTATTACGTACATATATCTGTAAAATTTCTTTTATTTTTTTGGATTTGCTTTACCTTGGTATATTGGGAGTCCTTATTGATGCGTATGGACTCTCGATCTTTGGGTATAATTTATAAATGTGCAGTTAATTGTCATATACCTTCAAAACATACAGAGCCATTTATTTGTTTCTTGCATTTAAGAAATTTTTCATTCTAGAGGATTGTGTTTGTCCATATCAGTCTCAGCCTCAACATCAATTTTGCCCTCGATATGTCAATGACTACTTTAAGTCAGGGTTGACAGGTTGATGTCAAAGTTAGTATTGATACCCATCTCGAAATATTGAAGTATTGCACAGCCCTTCTGCCTGGCACTGCCCATCCCAACTCTCCATTTGCCCCCCATACTAGTTCAGTCTGAGACATGCATAGGCTCCAGACGAGTGTCATGTCCCTCTAATCTTCTCAAATTTGCTGCAAAATATTCAATAATTGTGTACATGAGCACCATGACTAACTTCAATTAACTAAATTTTATTTACTGCTCTTTCAGCTCTCTTTACTGATTGCCTGATGGAGTTGGGTGACATTTCAAGAGATCTGCTGGTTAAAGGCTGGCCAGATTGTTGATTGTCTTTGACTGATGTGTTGCCATTTTTGAAGCATGAAAACCACTCTCGTCTGGATTTATCCACTGTCATTTTCAAAGACTTGCCATAGAATAACAGTAGTTCCAGCTACAGTTTTCTCGGTGAGGTGAAAGAAAGAGAAAAAACAACTTTGCACTTCCACACACTTTTTTAATATAACACGACCATGGTTTCGATGCTGCGCATCATCTTCAGGTGCGCATCATCATTCCAGCTACAGTTTTCTCCTTAAGAAAACAATCTGACACACTCCCTTTGCTCCTTGAAGTTAAGTATCACAAAATCACTGCACTTTTTTTGCCAACACTGACAAATACTTGGGTGCGAAACTTTTCATTCACGCAGAAAGTTGCCATGTAGGCTGGCCAAGTTCTAATTTTAGTTATTTCTGGGTCCCCCCCTCCCCTGTAATTTGATCTGACCAAAACTATTTTTAACATTGCGCATAGTCTCTTGTAGTGGCACACATTTTTGGTTTGTTGCACGAATGAGTATTATATTGTTCTTTTACTCACAGGGCCACCCAGATGTTCATTTAAAAAGCCTTAGAGTAGAAAGTGGGAGATGGCTGGCTAGCCCGCAATTATCAAGGGTATCTGAAGTCAGTTTAGTTCATCAGCGTCCTGATTAGTTAAGAATCAACGTCTTAGATGTAGTAGTACTTCATCCCTGTAGACCTTTTCTCCACTCAATCAAAAGCCTGGGAATGCCTATTTGTGTGTATATTGCTGAGATTCAATTTAGCAATCCATTTTCAGAAAAGGATGTATTCACCACCATCAGTAACTCAGTTGAAGTGTACTTGATCACCGTTCTTCATTCTTTCTTATCCAGTGTCAAGTTTCTTATGCCCTGATAGGTTTGCCATCTTAAATCCTTTTTAATATGACCTACGCACTTGTCCCTTGTTCTTCCTTTGAAGGCCTTTTTTCTATTTGCCCTTCTCTTATGCTCCTGATGTATTCATTGCTTCTTCAGTGGGGCCAATCCACTTGGCCATTCTCTTCCATAAAGTACTCCATGTCACCTTATGCCCCTCTATTCTTCTATCAATTCCCTCAGATTTTCCTCTATTCACCCATTTGATCTTTAGCATTTAGTTTCCTGTACTAGCTTTCAATGGATCTCATTCTTCTCTAGTTGCTTTTCCAAGGGCACGCATCTCTGATGTATGCTGTGCTACAATTAGCATGAATGTATTTTTAAATTGCTTCTTGTTTTCGCTCTTCCATGAGCATAGTAATTGCCTCTTTGTTGTGAATGCCTCCTCAGCTTGACCTATTCTGTTCTTGGAGTTTGTCAGGACTCTTCTATCCCATGTAATGGTGCTCCTAAGGTAGGTTAAAAATTCCACTTCTAATTTCTCTCTTCATTGTGGTCATTATCCTCTGTTCAAATTTTCTTCCTTAAAGCTCCTCTCTACTGCACATTATGCTCTTAGTTTTGTTCCTTTTGATTTTCAAATTTTGTTGTCGAAGTATGTTGCCCATTCGCATTCATTGATTCCTGCAAGTCTTCGTAATTCTCTGCAAAGAAACATAAATTTCTACTGACCATCTATGGCCCCATCGTCAAACGACTACCTATCTTAGGTCCCCTGCCATCTATGGTCCTCTTGTTTGCAAAGTTAAATTCAATTATCTGCCAGTTTTTAATCTTTATTTTTGCTCCTAGTACTGTAACCTAAGTATTTAAAAAAATTCATTTCTTTTAGCTGAATATTTATTTCAACCTTTTCATGTCCAATAACTGGAACATATTGCCATTTCTAAATTGACAATATGACAAAAATTTCTGGCTCACCTAACCACTGTCTCATTGGGGCAATGCTTCGTATGTATGGTACGATGCAGCAATTTCCTGTTACCTCCACATTGCCAGTATACAAGTAGTAGTAGTATGCCTGTCATTGGCTCGTGGCAGGGCAATGATTTCTTCTCTGTTGTTACTAGTACATTTATAGGTTCACTTCAGCATCTTCTTCCGTAAGACCCATTCCATCACAATTAAAAATCAGGTTCAGTAGATAAACATTGGAGTCTGTGAGCTTTTTGGAGTCACGACTTTAGTTCTCTGCTGCATTTGAGTTCGAGCTTGCTTCTTTACCATGCCTCTCAATGCCATGGATGACGGTTCTTCTCTTAAAATTCTCAAACCACACATGGCTTCCCTGAAATACTTATTCAGGTGTTGATGATCCTGGCATATTAATGGGATTAGCGAAAATTACTTTTGCCTTCTCCAAAATGATATACTCATTGATATTGTCGCATAGATTGCCTTTCATTTATCTATATGAGAAGCAACCTTTCAACATAGTGGAGAATACATAACCATCATTGCATGAGTCACTCCCTTTGAAGCATCTGTCTCCTAAAATTTTTTCATGTACTTGAGGAGAGTGTAAATTGCTGATTTAGGCTGATTGTATGTGCATGCTAGATCAGCCACGCTCAAGCCTTATTCTTACTCTCAGTAATTTCACTTTTCATTTTTATCTTGTGTTTATTCTCTAATGGCTCTCTTCGTGCAGCATTTTCTTTGGGGATATTTTTCAAATTATCTACAAAATATTTTTAAGCTTTTCTCAAAAAAAAATTTCAAGTGACATGTCTGAACATAAGTTTCGAAAAAATGTGTGATCACTGACGAACCTTGGATGCTAATAGAATGAGTGCTAAGCACGAAATGAAGTGGCAGATGATCAGTCATTCTGGGAATTCCCCTGTTCACATCACTTGCTATGCATAAAGTTGCTCGTTAAGCGAGTCATTTTTGGGCGCAGTATTTTTGCTCATTACGTGAATTACTCTCAATGCAAAGGTGCTCGTCAAGCAAGGTTCCTCTGTAATATATACTCCAGAAAGCAACTGAACCTTGAATGGAGTTAAGTTTTACTTTACATCCTGGAGAAAGGATGACCACACACATTGATTCCAGAGGGAAGTAAAATTAATAAATTCTGCATTTTTCGCAGCATATAGCAAAAAGGAAGATGGGCTACTAAATGAAATGGAACAATTTTGCAGTTATTAAGAAGGTGGAAATATAATTTCATATAGAATGACATTTCTTGCTAATGAATATGCTGCTATTATTTAACAGCTTTTTTATAATTTTCCATTTAGCAACATATTGATTGTAATTAGAAATGGAAGATGTTCTTGATTTGTTATTACAAATTACTTTTTCTGACATATTAGTCAGGTTTAGTTGTCGGATTTCAAATGCCCATGACTAGTCAACAAATCTTAAAAGAAGGATTCAGTATGTGTTACTGGTGAAATAATGTTTTGGCTACTTTGAATAAATAATTTATTTAATTCATCTTTTGTTAATTATTTATTTATTCAAATTTAGAAAAATTTTCAAAATCAGTTTAGATGTTTCAAAATGAAGACATGTGCAACAGACCGCCAGGGTACCAGCTACTTACCACCGCCCTCTCAACAATGACCACAAACTCTTATCTTCCCCCCCCCCCCATCATTTTAGCTCTCCATTTCTGTGGTTTCTCTGTTGTCTTTGGGTTTTACATGTTTCCCCTCCAACCTTACTCCTCACTCTCTTCCTCCCCCTTCCTCTAACAGGAATTATTATGCTGTATTCACAATTTGAATATTGTCCTGTACCTGGAGATGGTTCTGTGAACCGAACATGTTGTGCATTACCAATTAACCGGTGGAAAAGTGCATTTTTTTCTCATAGAAAGTTATATTGACTATTGAAAATATTTTTATGTCTCAAAAAATATTTTGCATGCACGTTCCCATGTCTGCATTAGTGTCAGTTCAAGAGTTCATTTCGTGATTATTGTGATTCAAAATAAAATGTTTGTTTTCAAGAAATTGAAGAATGCCTGGAACAGGGCTTCATGCTTGTACATGGCTTTTGGGGCTTGTAGATCCCTTGAGTGCATATATACCACTCAATAATATGTATTTTAGTTAACCAGCATTTTATTAGCTGGTGTAATATTTTGTACATGAAAATGGAGATGAATGAGGAAAGGATATAGATCTGATTTGCAGTCAATGTAACAATGTAGACAAGGATACTAGCCACTATGACGAAAGAGATGAAAAGGTTAGCCTTAAGATAAACAAGGTTAATACTATGTAAATAGTCTGCAGTCAAAGTAGGGAAATACTCTTTCAAGTAAGACTAGGTAAAGACATGTTGGGCCAAGTGACATATTGTTGCATTTTAGGCGGCAGGGTCACTAGTGATAGGAGAGCAAGAGGGATACAGTAAGCAGAGTAGGAATTGCAAAGAAGGCTTTATATCAGAAGCAGCCACTTTTACTTCCTGGTAGTGCTTCCTTTTTCCTGTACAACACACCTACTTTGCCCTTCCTCTGTAAACTCCCCATGTCTATGTACTGCATCTTCCAATATGCATCTTTTGGACAATTTCTTCTTTGCCTCAGTTTGTTATAGATCTCCTTGTGCTCCATCTGCCTAATTCTGTTTTAATATTCTTCCATTTCCTTCTCTTCTCTTGTCTTTCTAACCTTCTCATCTGTATTCCATAGCTTCCTTGTCGTTCCCTATTTAGAGTTTCTATTGTTTTGTTTGTGCCTTTTAATATCCCATCATTCTGTAATTGTTCCCTGTCAACACTCATAAATTTTCCACTTCCTTCTAGTAATCCTTCCATTTCATCCCAGATAGTACATCTGCATTCAAGTTCATCATTTGGCTCCCGTTTTATCCTCTTGAATCTGACATTACATTTCAGTAGTACTAAGTGATCATCTGAATCTGCATCTAATCCAGGGAAATTATAAAATAATCATGTACTGCCTAAATCTGTTCCAAACCAAAATGTAGTCTAGCTGATATATCTCTGAATCTCCATTTTTTATGAATACTTATGTCTATTTTTTTTGTTCAAGCCAAGTGTTAGTTATGATTAAATCATGTCTCCTGTAAAACTCTATTGTTTTCTCCCCTTGGCCACTCTGTGTACCACAGTCACCAACCTCAGTCTCATCCCTACCTCTGCCTATTCTCCCATTCCAAGTCCTTATGTAGCTGTCAAATGTTCCCTTCCAGGGATGTATGATTACTTAATCTAGTTGTTTTAACATCCCGTCTGCTTCTTTCTCCATATGATCACTCGATGACATTGGGACCTGAATAATTACCGAATTCATTTGTTCAGCTTTTACTTCTACTAATAATATTCTATCATTCACCTGGTCACGTTGATGATGTTGCCTCCTACCTTTTTATTTGGCATCACTGCCATCCCTTGCCCTCCCCCACTCTCTTCCCCTCTGCTTGAATAATCCCCTGCATCTGTGTGGATCACCTCACATACACCTAAAATATAATCTATGTTTCCTCTCTCTCCCCTACTTTGTTTCTAATTTCCTGGTGCTTATCATCATCCAAGCAATCCAACTCCATATTCCTGTTGGTCTGGTCCTCTCCTGTGACTTCTTTTCCACTGCTGCTTTCTCTTCAATTTTGCAAGGATTCTGCGTGATGGCAACCGGGAAAGCTTTTTATCTCCCACTGCCAGCCATTACACATGGCCATGTGAGCTGTCTCATTGTTGCCAGAATTCTTTCTCTTCCTTGTGTTCACAACAGAGTTGTTAGGTAAATAATTGAGCTGGTTTCCATTAACTTTCTCAATAGTCAAATTCCAAGAAACTGGGAGATGCTGTGACAGTAACTTTTAATGGAGTCATCCGCTAAATGTGCTTGACAATGCAACGATTTCAGAGTGTAAAAATCATTCACCATGACCAGAATCCCGGTCAAGGCGAATGATTTTTGCACTCTGAAATTGTTGCTTTCTCAATAGTGCTTGTAACTTGGCACTATGACTTAAGTGGCTCTCTCCCTGGGGTGTGTTGCCTTTCCTGCCATCTCACTGAGGAGCAGATGCCCCATGGACTGCCTTTCATCTGGCTCCTACCCTTCTACTTGTTTGGCATGGGGGGATCGGATGGTGCAGGGGCTAACGTACTGGCTTCCCACCCTGAGGGCACGGGTTCAAATCCTGGCGGTGTTTAATATTTTTCAGAGGTGTCTCGATCCCTACTTGAGGTGCTTTGTGGAGGACACTTTGAGTGAGTACGCCGTCCATCAGATGGGACATTAAGATGTGGACCCCTTGGCGCCTTTCGTAAAGAGTAGGCTAATGCCGACGCCGGGTTTCTCTCCTCCCTTCACCCTTTCCTGTCCATCCCCTATGGCGCAAATGACCTCAGCTGTCGGTCGCCTCCCCTCAAAACTACCACTTGTTTGGCATGGGTGACCCTACCAGGACCAGTAATCATTGATCCAACCTGAACAGACAGCTCTGGGGTTTGCCTGAATATTTGATCTCTTAAACCACTGACTTTATTGTTGGAATAATTGAAAATCAGTTGCACTTTTTCCACTCACCTGGAAAAGAAATTTTATAGATATAAAATTTTAGTTTCAATGCTATTTGATCTTTTTCATAATTTCACCAATTGGTGGCTTCTTTTGCCAATCATTCCTTGTTTTTTTTCAAGCTAATTTTATGATGTGATAATTATTTAATATTAGTGATGAAAGTGTGACATTTTCCAAATCTTTTGTAGATTTAATAGTGAAGATAAGTTTATCTAATTTTTAGAGTTTTTTAATATGATTTTCTGAAGTAATTTAGATTTTTTCTTCAAAGAAAGTGTACAATTTTAAAAGTCTCTTCTATGAAAAATGTTGTAAATGGCGTTTTCCATTAATAAATAAAGCATTATTAATAATAGAATCATTTTCAGCAATTGTTTGGATAAATACAGTATTTAATACTTAAGGTTAATATTACCATGAATAAATTATTTGGAAATATTAACAGTGCGGGGGATGTGGTTTTGCAGTGGGTAGGTGCTGGGCTACCGACCAAAGAGCCCTGGTTGATTCCCGGGGAAGTCTCCGAGCACCCTCAGCTTAACCCAAGCTGTGTGATTTTTTTGATTACCAGAACTTGGGGTGAAACTGCAGGTGTCGTAGGGAATTAGGAACTGGCCCCATGCCCTAAATTGTGATTTTACAACTCAAAAGGGCTTAGTATTAGATGGGCACTACCTTTGCCCATCAGATCAACCTTTGGGTTGGGAACTGAGGTTGGCTGGTGGTAGTAAAAATATTTTATTTATTTTGTAGTAATCTGAAAACAGCCTTTCTGGACTCCAACTTAGGATTTTAGCCGGAGAACAACAACAAAGGCAATTGCAAACATCGAAGCCCTTGGTGGGGGAGAACCCACCAGGGTGGGCTGGCGAGGCGAATATTACCCTGCCGCCACCACCCAAACCTGCCAACATAATATAGTAGGCATAATGAAGAGTTTCTATTTTTACTCTGGCACACTTGCTGTAATGTCACAGCGGCAATATTTTAAGTGTGAACAAATGGCACAGCGGTACTTATTGCACCATTAGTATATGCTTAAGAAGTATATCCTGTGCATCGAGGGTTGGTGTGATGCGCATTGCTCATTCTCTACACCATGAGAATTTGCCATATATCATCATATTACCAACCTCTTTTTATCAGGAGCAATTGCACAACTGAAAATGGTTTTAATTAGTAAACTTTTAGATGTAATGTATGTTTGATCAATTAAAACAAATGAAATGATTCGTGTGAAGACGTGTTTTCATGCCCAAGAATATAAATTGATATTGGAGCGTGTGAAAATGTTGCATTTTGCGATGAAGAATTGACCTATTTGCTTTATTTCTAAGTAGTCATGAATATTAGGTAAATTCATGATAAAGATCACTTTAAGTGCACTAAATTATGTCGTTTTCTCTTTCTTTTGATTTTCAGTGGATTATTGGCAAGCCGTATACAACTGTGTTTATGGGATGTATTGGGAGAGATTTCTTTAGTAATGTATTGGAAGATAGAGCGAAGGAGAAAGGTGTGATTGGAAGATTCCAATATGACTCAGAAAAGTCTACTGGTAAATATATTATTTCAGAAGTTATATTTTGAATTAATTCAAATGCTCTCTTGTTCCCTACTGACATTCTCGTTGGCATATTCGTGTTTCATTTTTGTCCCATCACCCTTAATGAGATGAAGCAAGGGTATCGATAATTACCTCTTAAAAGATGCACCCAAGGTCTGTGAGAGAAAATATTTTAGTTGCATTTTATAAGTGATTATGAAAATGATTATGAAAATATGCTGTCTCCTGGGTGAAGCATTTAAGACGTAATATAAAAATTCGATACCTAAGTCGCTTTGCATGTTACGATTTATCGTTGGAGTGAGCAAATAAATACTTCTTGTAAACATGAAACCCACCATCAGCAGTTCGACAGTTTGTTCATGATACATGCCCTAGTGATGAAATGAACAGTGATGAAATGAACAGTGATGAAATGAACAGTGATGAAATGAACAGTGATGAAATGGAAGAAGGGAAATGAATGGAGAAGTTGATGAATGAAGGGTTGTGTGTATGCAAGAGATCATGTGCAAATTGATTTTGCTGTTGCGAGCTAATCGCAAGTTCATAAAGCAGTTGATTTTGCTGTTGTATAAGGTTTTTGGAATTAATCTCCTAATTTTGCACCTCCCATTTTTCCCTTCCCCTCTCAACTGCTGTTAGTTCCTCCCTTTGCTTGAGAGCTAGCATTAACTCTCCTTTTATCCAAATTGGACTAGTTGTACATGTGCTCTAAGCTACTGAATATCAACTCGGTTTATTTGAATGATGTGTACTCTCCCCTGACAATTGTAAATGCTAGTTCCCGTCCATCTACATAATGCCCTACAAGCTGGCGTGTGGCGGGGGAGCTCTGTCACCACCCCCTGTAAAACGGAATAAAACCACATGCAAAACCAAATCATGTTACCTCTAAGCAATTATTAGTTTGATCATGCACTCGAAAACTTTTAATCACAAGAAAAGGAAGTACTTACATGCAACAATATTCAATAGCGGGATGCATTTATTCAAATCTTGCTGTAGAACTGTTAAAAAGATGGGCCTATTTAATGAAAAATAACATGCAGGATATCGACAAAATATATGCACTACCAATTCTAATTATCTCCTATGCAATTGCTGCCATATCTCTTTTGATCTCTAATGGTATGAGGAAAAAATGACATTTAAAATTTATCCGTTCTACAATTAATCTCCCTGATTTTATGTTGATGAGCTGATCTACCATAGTAATTGAGGGCCTCTAATATGTCTTGTACATCTTCAGTTAAGTAACCTGCCTCAAATTTACATGGAACATATTCATCTGTGTTTAAGTATTAAGGTCTACTAGTGGTTCCCATCCTAATCCTTCCAATAGTGTCATGGCACTGCTACCTTGTTCATGGCAACTTTTCACACACCTGGCTGCTCCAAGCTGCACTCAATCTAGTTCCAAAATTAAGCCTACTTCGTGAGGATCCCGTGCACTTGCAGTATACCCAAGGTGGGGGCTAACTAGCATAAAATAACAAAGCTCCTTGACCCTTTCATAACAAATCCCAAGTATTCTTTTTATGAAAAGTCGCTCAGTACTTAGTGTTTTTCTATTATCATAACTGTGAGTATGTATTCGTCCTCGTATTTAGTACTGTGGTGAGTTTTTGGGCTTGTGATGAAAATAGTTCCATAATCTGACGAAATTATAGTATTGTTCAAACTTAGGGAATTTTTTTTTGGAACCAGTCAAATTTAACTTATGAAGAATTTCCACCAAGTGACGCCAGAAATTGTTTTATTTATCAATTACATTTAGATAATTGTAAATCTTTTTTGACCTGGTTAAAATTAAAAGTTGACCCACTATAAAACTAGTTTGGGCAAGTTGGACTCATCAAAATTACCTTTAAGTTTAGTTAATTTAAGAATTCAGTACCCCTTATTTCCAATGAGACTATCTGTCATTAATGTTTAAGAAAACTAGCTCAGAAATTGCCTCTGTACATCATTGCATGTATTGTATTTGACTCATACACGCAGTAACTAATGAAAACCTTAATCTTTACAATTGTAAAACTCAATTCAGTGCTATCAACTGTTAAAGATCAATCCTCATCAATGATCATCTCAAATCCTCATCATTGATTTATTACTTCCTATATGTTTTTCAAACAAAACTTTTAAATTTGAATGCTTATAGTGGAGTCGACTTATTTTAAAAATATTTCTCTTCTGGCATCTGAACCTTGGCAATTAATAAAAAAGATCTATTCTTATTCCTGTGACACTGACATAATAATTGCAATTAATTCTAGAAGAATAGATTTATGATATTTGCTAATTTTAATAAAAAGTAAAAAAGCATGAGCAAAGAATAATTATTTAAAGAATATTTATTGCAATTTTGTAACAATCGCATTCTTAAAGTATTTGCCCTCGGGTGAAAAATGTCTGTCAATGCTTAGCATTCTCTCGGCATGTGCTGGTGAGGGAAATTGGTATAAAGTTAAATGGAAATACTTTTCATTGTTGATAACTAGTCATCCAAATTTTCAGTCACTGCCGAGTAAAAGTGTAGTTGATTGGATGCCATATCTGCACCTCCTTACTCTCATATTTGAAGAAGCCTTCATCCTCTTCGTCCCATTTTACCATTGCTTTACTGAGCTTTTGGGCATAGTTATTTCTTGCAAAAAATATTTCCTGACTGCCTCCCTTTCCTCAATCGAGCCTAATTTGAACTGTGGCATAAGTGTTGCTGCCAATTTACTGTCTCTGATGTGGAAGTAAGCTTGGCACTTGGAAGAAATGAAGACGTAACTAGTTAAGAGCCACGTTGATAAAAATGATGTCGAGTTAGACTAGTGGACAGAGTGCTCAGTTGCTGACCATAGGGCTGTGAATTCAAATTTGGGTGATTCTTCCAGACGCCCCTTGCTAAAACAATGGCCATGCGAATTTAAGGATGCCAGAACTTTTGGAAAAACCTCAGTTTGTGTAGGTAAAGGAGCAGGCCCCCTTTAAATAAGTACCCTGATTGTGTGAATTTGACGTGTATTAACACTTGGTAAGAACCTACCTTAACCGGTAGATTACCTAATGATAAAGAGGTGAGCTCTCTTTTCACCCATCAAAGCAACCTTTTGGTTGTTGATTGGTAGCAGTACTTAATGGTGGAAATAAGAACTAGATAGCATACCATAACACTAACAGAAAGAGAGGAAAACTAACAAATTAATAAAATTTTCCCTTTACATACTTCTGAACAATATTTTCATGGCTGGTGCCCTGACATCTGCTGCCATACTCCCCCGCAGTGGCTTGCAGTATATCATATGCATGTGGTTCTATTCCCTGTGGTTATTTTTTCACTCGGTTGTTTTTAAGGTTGTTCATGGTAAACGGTGGTTTATAATTTAAATTTTAAGGGAGAAGAGAATTTTGAGAGGGAATATTATGCGCGTCATATCAATCACAGCTCTTTATGGGGACATTCATTGTGTGGAATAAATGTGTCCTTTAAGTTAAATCTTGGTTTAATAATTTGGGTTATTGTTTGTTAGTTTACCAAAATGTTTAAATGCCAATATGCTCATTTTGCATGGCTATTAATTTCTTTTTGATTTGAACTCAAGGTACGTGTGCAGTAGTTTTGACAAACAACGGTGCGAATCGATCCTTATGCGCAAATCTGGCGGCTGCCAACTGCTTTACCATAGATCACCTGAAGAAAGAAGAAAATTTTAAGTTTGTAGAAATGGCAAAAATCTACTACATATCTGTGAGTCCTTTTCATGATCAAAGAGTGACACGTGTGGACACATGAATTTGTTGAATGATAATAGAGTATTCAAATTTGTTTTCACTATTTCAGGGTTTTTTCCTTACTGTGTCTCCAGATTCAATACTAGAGGTGGCTAATTATGCTCTCTCAAAAAATAGATTGTTCATCATGAATTTAAGTGCCCCTTTTATATGCCAGGCATTCAAAGAACAGATGATGGCTGCTTTTCCATACATTGATATTCTTTTTGGAAATGAATGTGTAAGTATTGGTTCAATCATACGTGGTCATTACAATCCATATAGTTTTTCTCATAATATGCTCAATATGCATAGAAATTTTCTCAATTTATTTGCCTTCAACGGCATATGAAGGAAGAAGTTGATAATGGCTGGATTAATGTTATCTCAAAATTGAGTTTTTTAAATACCAAGGTTTCCATGAAGAATGTATTTTTCAAAGCAAATGTTGGTATTTTGTCCCTGGCGATTGCATGCATGCCTAATCATGGAAAAGGAAAAGTAATCACAGTTTGAATCCACTTGGCATGTCACTCTTCCCTGTCGTCACCGTGAGGAAAGAATGTGTGCTTGCCTGTGTACACACAAGTTCACTCTCTCCTGATGCAAAGGAGTCCTGTTCTTGGTAATTAAGCTCTAACTGGCACACTCTGACACCCCCCTCCTCTTAGCAGTGTATTATCTTTGGTTATAATTTCAAACCCATCTGTAAAAAAAGAGATCAGGCAGCACTTCATAATATGGATCTCCCAAGGCATCAGTTTTGAAGATGTTGGCAATACTCCGGCTAAATCTCAAAATGAATGAATGCAAAAAGTCTTTGACTTTCAAGGCTTTTACCACCAGAAAGAAGGATATGAAGAGCCATAAGGATTGGAGGCCATTCAAAAATTTTCCTCTTTCTATTCATTGATTTGTTTCTAATGCATGAAGCTTAATTTTTTTATTTCTGAATCATTTACAATTTTTTTAAAACACGGTAATTATAAAAGGACATAAATCTGACATTGATTTGGCTATTTTGTAGCTGTTATCAGTTATTATTATTATTAGGTAATCTACCGGTTAAGGTAGGTTTTTGGATGGACATAATTACTAATTAAATAATTTGTGACCTCTAGCAAAACACAATATCCTACTCTACATCAGGTCCCTCTTCATCTCTGGGTACTTTCTTCCTCCCTTCATCCCGTCCAACATCCCTATCCTGTTCCTACCCGTTCCTCGTTTGTCTAACATTCTCCCCTCAATTACAGTCTTCAACATCCCGCTGCCGGTCAATAACCCCTTAATCCACTTTTCCTGCATCCATAGGATTTCTCCCAACAAACCCCTCTCTTCACCCACCATACCAAGTACTTCCTCATTTGTTTTCCTTTCTGTCCATTTCACCTTCTCCATTCTTCTCCACACCCACATTTCAAAAGCCTCCAGTCTACGTCTATCCTCCTGCTTCAAAGACCACGTTTCCACGCTGTGCATAGCTACGCTCCATATCAAAGTTTTTATGAGTCTTTTCTTAACATCCTTACTCAACGTCCCCGTCATCAACTCCCTCCTCCTTGTGAAAGCCTCTTTGCCTAGTGCAATTCTTCTCCTTACGTTCCTACTACTTTGAACGTGTTGGTCCAAGACACTACCGAGATACGTAAACTGTTCTACCTGTTTTAGTTTTTGCCCTCCTATTTTAATGCTTTTTAATGCGTTTCCTGCTCTATGTTGACTATGCTTCTTCCTACCTCCTCATTTAATACTATGGCAACCCCTCGTTGGCTCTCGTCCCCGCCGCTGTATATTATTCCAACTCACCTCGCATAAACCTAAAATATCTATTTTTTGCCTTTCCATCTCTCGCTTGATATTCTCCAGTTTCCCTGTCCTCATCATTGTCCTAACATTCCACGTTCCTATTCTAACTAATTTGGTTTCTTCTCCTGCGTCTTCTGTCCTGCTGCTGCCGGTTTTCCCTTGCAAGGGTTTCGTAGGATGTTATGTTATTGATGTGGTAAGATAATTTTCTGAGAAAATACATTTTGTTCTGCCAGAAATGCTTAGAAGTGTATTTATTTCCATTGATACTTATCATTATTGTTGATAGGGGATCGAGATGGTGCGGGGGCTAACGTACTGGCTTCCCACCCTGAGGGCGCGGGTTCAAATCCCGGCGGTGTTAAATATTTTTCAGAGGTATCTCGATCCCTACTTGAGGTGCTTCGTGGAGGGTACTTTGAGTGAGTACGCCGTCCGTCGGATGGGACGTTAAGCCGCGGACCCCTTGGCGCCTTTCGTAAAGAGTAGGCTAATGCCGACGCCGGGTTTCTCTCCACCCTTCATACTTTCCTGTCCTTCCCCTATGGCGCAAATGACCTTAGCTGTCGGTCGCCTCCCCTCAAAACTACTACTACTATTGTTGATATTGGAATATTTAATAGTTTTTCCTTTACATTGTTGCTCAGAAATGTTGTTAGCAACTTGCATGAATACTCGTGAGACATAAGGTTGCTCTTAAAGTAAATGTGTAATTTCTCTGGGAGTTAGCAGTCATAGTAGGAAAGCACTGGATGGCATGATATTGATGCAGCAATGGTGTGCAATGATGACGTGCCATCATACATCTTCCTCTTACACTTTTCCCCGGGGGATCGAGATGGTGCGGGGGCTAACGTACTGGCTTCCCACCCTGAGGGCGCGGGTTCAAATCCCGGCGGTGTTGAATATTTTTCAGAGGTATCTTGATCCCTACTTGAGGTGCTTTGTGGAGGGCACTTTGAGTGAGTACGGCGTCCGTCGGATGGGACGTTAAGCTGCGGACCCCTTGGCGCCTTTCGTAAAGAGTAGGCTAATGCCGACGCCGGGTTTCTCTCCACCCTTCATCCTTTCCTGTCCATCCCCTATGGCGCAAATGACCTTAGCTGTCGGTCGCCTCCCCTAAAAACTACTACTTTTCCCCTCTGTGCTCGAGGTCTAAGATGACTTACTGATAAAGGATTAAATGCTTGCATCTGTGCGCTGATTGTGTAAGCATGGTGCAAATTAAGGATTTTAAACATAAAAGGGAGCTTGCATTTGCAAAGGCAGGCTAGTGATGCATAGTTTTGACCCAACATTCCAATTTCTCTTAGCCTAGTAAATACCTTGTGGACTCTTTCTCAATCATGTTTTGGTTTTTTACACATTTTCTCTCTGTTAAGTCATTCTCAGTTCAGCAAATTCATGATCTTATTTCAAGAAAGCCTTAAATGAACGAAGGCATTGGAGAGCTTAAATGTGCAAATGATGCTCTTCTGATTTTCCTTGGGCCCTAATGTTTCCCACAATAGTTTTTTGAAGTGTCTCATAAAACCACCAGGTGGCACTTGGCTGCATTAAAACCTCTCTCTTTGCTGTGTTCATGGCCACTTTTTTACTGTAATATCAATGTACTAATTCAATATTATCTATGTTCTAATTGAAATTTAGGAGGCTGCAGCTTTTGGTAAAGCACAAAATATGGACATTACTGATCTGAAGGAATTGGCTTTGATGATGTCTAATTTGCCAAAGAAAAATACGAATCGGAGTCGTATTATAATTATAACACAAGGTGGAAGTCCTGCAATTGTTGCAAAAGGTGAGGTTTGCGATCATCGCTGATAGTGCCATTGATGCATGCTGTGCATAACATATTTATAGCCACACTGAAAGTGAACTTGGTAATTTTCCACAGTTTAATTAGACATTGGCTTGGCAAGTTTCACTTCACTGTAGTGTGATAATGCATAGTGTTAGAAATATGCAGAGGTCTGTGGCTAATGGAGGTATTGCTGGCGGGGGGTGTGGAGGTGGGGGAACAGAGGGGAAGGAGTGCAGGTTTGTGTCGTCCAATCCCAGCTGGAGATTGATTCTCTGGTGAGGGGCATGAGGGGAGGCTGAAGGGGAGATGAGGGAAATTCATTTTCCTGACGTGGTTCAAAGAAGCGGACTCGAGAGGTGAGGTCAATAAGGAAGGGTGGCAAAGAGCCTGTTACACTTTGGGTGCTAGTGGTGCCGGGGGAATGTTTTAAGATTTCAGAGGATGTTCAGATATTTCCGAATGTGCTGATTATTTTATGCTTCTGTAAAAATCATTCAATGTGACATCACTAGCAGACTGCATTATGATTACTTTTATAATTTAATATTTTGTCATTTCAAGCACTGTCGTGAAGCCAAATGGAGTTTTTTGGATGTAGTGTAATTTTAATAATGAATTTGATACAACTGCCATTGATTTTGTCATAAATTTGATTCTTTGGATATCGCTAATCTCACTCGTGGGTGAATTCAAAGGGAATGAAAATGGGATTGAACCTACCTGGAATGTTTGAACGTGCCGAACATTAAAAAATAACCATGTCTCATCTGCTTTGAAAACATCTGTTTGGGCTCTAGCCTTCAAGAGGTTTATTGAATTAATTCACCATTGGATTCTGTGAAATCTTCAATTCTCAATCTTTAGCTCAATCTCAATGGGTCCTATGGAGGGGATCTTTGATGCTCTATCACTTGAAAACTATTCTTTCAGTAATCTTCATACTTGGAATTCTTGACATTTTTTCACTATTGTATTTGGTGTAGAGGCCACCAATCTTAGACGTTTCACCAGATCAATATGGGTTCAGTTATGAGAATCAACTTGTTCCAAAATTTTTAGAATTCCCTCAATTAAAAATGCTCTCTTATTGCCTCCTCTTCCCAAGGTCAAGCCGGATAAAATGTATGTTCCTATGTAATTAAGGAAATCTTAACACATGAGAATCTGAGCTACCTCACCTTTCGACTGTTCCAGACAGTTGTCAAACTTAAAAATTTTTAGAAGAAAATAAAATTATTTTTGGTTCAGTGTATTTTTCATATGATAAAGCAAGTTTCAATCTTTTTTGATATTCAGGAGCCCATCATTGTTATATCTGTTGCGTCGAGTTAGTACAAATGATCTCAGTTGTCAGTCACCAGTTTTTGCATTTTGCACGTTTCATCATGCTTTCCTCAAAGTTGCGCATGGGTGAAGGGTGATATGCAAAGTTTTTGAATGTGAAATTTTTTAAATCCAGTGCTTAAGGATGCAAATAGTGGGAAAACTAAAAATGAAGTCTTGTAAATATGGGGTTCCACAATTGATTTAAAAATAGGAAAGCATAAAAGACATGATAAAAATGTTGTAAATTGTGGGAAAATATAAATTTTGTTAGCAAAAATACAGGGTTTGACTGTGTATATTTATGTGGGTACAATAGTTGTCTTGGATAAAAGATTTTGGACTATATACTTCAAATAGAGGCTCGAGCAGGGTTTTGCTAGTATGATGACCTTTTCTAAAAATACATCCTTTTTTTGCTTGTCATGATTCATCATATCATACCAACGATACACGGTTTAAGCCATTCATACATTTTGATTTTGTGATTAAATTATGACATCAAGATCACACCAAATAATTTTCATTCAAAAAATACCTGGCCGTCATCTTTACTCGGGTGAAGAAGATATACCTGTATTCAAACAATGATATTAGCACGTGTTCCTCTCTACTCTGGTTGCCTCATTGGTAGATGATTCATCTATCATTCGCTTTGTTCGGTAGAATCAGTTACGTGAGGGGGTGTCAGAAAGTTTTCTATTTATTACTGTAACTAAAACTATTGGAGATATGAGCTTAATTTTTACTTATTATTATAAAAGGCAGACTAACTCTTAATAAATAATTACAATTTTTTCTGCAATTTTTTTTCTTTAAGTCTCATGGCAAATCATTATTTGAAGGTGGTATTTTTTTTTGTTGCATCAAAGTTGGGCTGCAGTCTAAGTGTAATATGGAATGACCAAAATTACTGGTGGAAAACTATGGAATTAAGGGAAATTTTCTAGGTTTTTTTCGCTAAATCTTACCCAGTTAATTTTTCTTAACTTACTCCTCTGGTAACATTTATCCTTCATATTAATTTGCAAAATTTCATAATTAGTAAATAGTGTTTTAATGTTTGATGTAGAATTACTTTTCATTACAGCAGTATATTTTGCAACATTCCAAATGTTTCAGAAGAAAATTTAATTTATATTCATTTCAATGCAACAATTTCAGAATGTAAAAATCATGTGCCTTGACTGGCATCCCGGTCAAGGCAAATGATTTTTGCACTCTGAAATTGTGGCATTGAAATTCATATTAGCGGATGACTCCGTTATAAAGTTACTGCTGTGGTATCTCCCGCAGTTTCTTGGAATTTGTCAATTTCTATATGTAAGGGCCTGTGACTGAAAGGCATATCTTGTGAATAATTTTATCGTATTTATATGCTGAAACTTCTCTTTTTCGTTCTAGATGGTTGTGTACAAGAATATCCAGTGCCTCAGCTACCACCAGAGAAGATAGTAGATACCAATGGAGCTGGCGATGCATTTGTTGGGGGTAAGCTAATTAATTTATGTAGAACACCTTGGATCACTCTGCTTAATACTTGTGGAGTGTTGAGGATCTTGATGGTGCGGTGGCTAGCATATCGGCTTCCCTCCCAGAGCTTTCGAATCCTGAAGACAGCAGATCTTTTGCAGTGGTATCCTGATCCCCACTTGAAGTGCTTTGCGGAGAGCACTTGCTGTGAGTATGAGGCCCATCAGAGGGGATATTAAGCTGCATACCCTTTGACGCCTTTTGGTTAGAGTGGGCTAATGCCGACCACAGATTTCTCTCGACCCTTCCTCCTTTCCCATCCATCCCCAATAGTGCAAATGACCTCAGCTGTCGGTCGCCTCCCGTAAATCTACTACTGGTGGGGTGTTTCAAAACTGTATAGAGTTTTGTCAAATCTCTATGTTGACTATAAGAATGCTGTTGTGTATTTCTACTGACTAAATGAATTCTCCAGTTCACATTGTGAGAAGATCTGGTACAATATGCATTTCAAGTTAGTAGTAGTTTTTAGGGGAGGCGACCGACAGCTAAGGTCATTAGAGATGGATGAGGAAGGCTAGAGAGAAACCTGGCGTCGGCATTGGCCCACTCTTGTCAAAAGGCACCAAGGAGTCCGCAGTTTAATGTCCCATCCAACAGACATCGTACTCACTCATAGTGCCTTCCGCAAAGCACCTCAAGTAGGGATTGGGATACCACTGAAAAATATTTGTTGTCTCCAGGATTTGAAGCTGGGCCCTCTTAGTGGAAAGCCTGTACGTTAGCCACCCCACCATCCAAATCCCCATGCATTTCAATCCATAACAAATGGATCGGTTGGATCCATCATTCATTTACATATGTGATGTATCTTGTTGCTTAAATAGAGGAGTGTGGTAGTCCAGGGGGTAGAGAGCACTGGACAGCTGACTAGTGGAGCCAGGTTTGATTGTGTGTGACACCTGAGGCCAGCATCAGCTTCACTCATGCCGTGCGATGGCTGTTCTGACAGAGGAATTGCCAAGGGACCACGACAACACACTTCATATTGATTCTAAATCTGATCATTTCCTCTATAAGTTTGTAATGATTTATAATCAGGATTTCCCTTCAAAAACCATTACCTCTAAGCAAGATCATAGAAATATCTAATTTCCACCAGCGCTACTTGATAGGGATGCAAGGGTAAGAAATCTACATTTTCAGTGCAAATTTTTGGACTCGTCCCTCCATAAAAAGTTAAGAGAGCTTCTTAAAAAATACAAGCTTGAGATTAATGCGTTTAAGTGGAATTCCTTCAGTCAGCATTTATCAACATCAAGTAATCTCAGCAAGGATGCATGGAATGTTATGAATGAGAATAATTTGAGCCGAAAAAATCTTCCCTGCAGAAAGTTTAATCATATTCCAGTATAAAATCTGTTGATATTGCAAATCATTTGGATGGTCAATTTCAATTTGGGAAAAGCTAGAGTCTGCTGATTCATAGTCTAAAAATCTGTTCAAACTCAGCATTTCTCACACCATTCAACTCCAAAGAAGTTGAAAAAACCATGCTGACTTTTGAAAACAAATAGTCTGTAATGTAAATCATGAATTTTGATGAATTTTGAATGGAATCCTTCATTTGAATCTCAAAGCTTTGTGGGTTTCCAGTATTGCGTATACTTAATGCTAGTGTTAATATTATTTATTATTTAATTAAAGCAGGAGTATTGTCTACCCGCCTTCCCTTTATATTTCATACCAGTATTTGGCCAAAGAGAGGGTTCAGAAAAATTGGGAATGTTGAAACTTATGGTGGAAGTCCTCATTTCTAAATTAATTGCCTAAATTGTGTACTTTTTCTGTCAATGCAATCATATGGTATAAGTTGTTGTAATTATTCTGATTTCAATAAGATATTATTGCCTTTTCAGGGTTTTTAGCTAAGCTGGTGTGCAATAAGCCAATTGAGACATGCATGCGTTCTGCATTCTACACAGCAAC
The DNA here is from genome assembly GCF_022747635.1 of Hetaerina americana. Lineage (NCBI taxonomy): Eukaryota > Metazoa > Arthropoda > Insecta > Odonata > Calopterygidae > Hetaerina > Hetaerina americana. The sequence continues at coordinate 5,596,823 of NW_027286719.1, read as the reverse complement.
CCATGTGATTCAGAGAGTTGGCTGCACGTGTGTCGGAACCCCTGATAAAGAAATTCTTCAAGACTAAATGACATTTACGAGTTCTTTGACAAACAAGATGGCCAATGAAGAATCTCAAATTTGTGGCATGGTACTTCAATTGTTCCTTGTAGTTAATGCTTAATTAAATGGTGATTCAATGAATCTACTTAATATTTGGTGTAAGGCTCATGGGAAATCTCAAAGAAGTAGGCAATCAAATTCCAAGTTCATATCATTTAATGGCTACAATACTTAAATTTCATATTTGCTATTGTCCTGATGTTTGTACAGTTTTTGTACCGATAAACTGCTTAAGGCTGAATGGAATAGTGGAATGAAACCCTTTTAGTCTGCTGCCTTCACTGTTTGTTCTTGGAACTGGTTAACTTGAGAAGCTGTTTTTAAGTAGCCTACCATTCCACCTGCTAATACTCGTGCAGTCATTATCTTCACCGTGCCTTACCGTTAATTCTTGGGGGTTTTTGCCACAAAAATCTGTGAAATATAAAAATAGACTTGAAAACATGTAATGGAATAACTTCTGATGCTCACAGTGAATGCCGCAATTATACATGCTTCATCGAATGTTTTTTTTCAATGTTAATTAGATATGTATGTGATTTTATGTACAGGAGAGCCTTTACATTATATTCACTGGGGGTGTGCAAAGCAGGGTATTTTTTCCCAAGGAATGAGTCATGATTTGTATCTTAAATGACTTATAATAATACATGGGCGTACTTACAGTTTGTGCAAATGTAACACACGATGTATACATGCATGCAGGTATAAGGTATGGCATGCAAAGTGTTGAATTCATGTGCTACCTAATATTAAACCACCTTTGATAAGTAAATGTTATGCACGTGAAACAATATCTTAATGAGGTATTTATGAGAATATTAATTAATATTTGCCATCGCTGTATTTAATATTTGTCTGTGGTTTCATGCAGCATAAAGAAGACTTAAAAGTGACTGCACCAAACCATTATTAAATCCAAGGGCTCGGAAGATAGTCTCAAGCGTGATTTTAAATATTCCATTACGTCAAAATAGGATAACTCACTTGGAGATCTAACTGTCATCCCTTATGACAGTCGTCACTTTAATGTGTCTCCTTATTCTTCATAGCTTCTTCTAATATTCTAAATAAGCTTCACAATATTTTTGCATAATGTATCAGTACTTTTAGTAATTGATTTCTAGCCAATAAGTCTTGCAGCTCATTTGCAATGTCTTTTTTTAATAAGGATACTGCAGCATGGCATTAGAGTTTTCAAAATAAAACTTTGTACATTGACATGTACTCTAAACTTAAATGTGACCTAGGTTTTATTGCGGTGCGGCATGATTACCATTAGGCCTGGTGGTGCTGCGCTGCAGTGAAACCTGGGTAGCATTGAAGTTTATTTTTCATGTGCATTGACAAAGTTTTATTTTGACATTGTTCATCATGGAATACTTCCGCAAAGTTACGCCCAAAACACTTATTTGAGGGGTTTCATTGTTCCAAATCATGTGGATGAATGAATATTTTCCAACGACATACATGATAATATGCGAAGGTTGAATTTGAATCTCTTGATTTGTCATTCTGTGCTAAAGTAAAGGTCTGCATGAAGAACCTACTACTCATCATGTTTTCTAATAAGTGTGCCTTAGCTTATCATCTCTGTATCCATTTCATAGTAATTGATAAATGATATTAGTTATTCATAAACTGATCAAAATGCCACCAAACTCTTTCAGTTGCTTGTATGTGCATGTGGTGCAATTCTAGTGTCCATGTATCTCCTAGATATTGGCGTTTGATGGTGCATGAGTGTACCTCAGCTCGCTGCATCCGAAGCAACATACTACAAAGGACTTCATCTAAAGAATAAAATTCTGTGTTCCGAACTTATCAGCTATCCAATACTATTGTGTATGTTTTGAAGTACCATTTCGGTGGATATATAATATCAGTCATGGGTAGAGTTTATGCGATCATTTGATGCTTAATCTTTTGAATTGATAATTTCTTTCAAATAATCTTGAAAACATTTTTATCATGCATTGCCCTCTTCTGTGTTTGAAATTATATGCCAGCACTAACAAAATTGCTCATTTTTTTGGCTTATGAATTTGGCCTTCAAGAAAGTTGTGATGTACATAACATTTTTGCAATTTCGTTGACAACTCTTCATGGCATGATTCAAGTTCTTAAAGTTACAACTGATTTTTGTCTAAATTGATAATAATGAAGCTTTGCACACCCCTACTAATATATGTCCCCCAAAGTGCGGAGGATTTTTTTTGCTGAAATGTGTTGACTAAATAGATACTCTTAGAAAAATCTGTTTTGTGATGTGGTTCCCCATACTTAAAGCATTTTAATGTATGATTACCTCTCCCTCTGCACTACTAAGGAACTACTCTTAAGAAGATCTCCGACACCAAGAAAAAGCAGGTTTTCAGTTGCACAATTAAACGTGGAGGTTTTCCATTGTGAATTAACTTCAGGATGGAATTCTCATTTCTCAAAAGAATTTTTGATCCTCTGGATGCTGGGCATAAGCTGCATTTGGCAATAGGGTCTACGCAATAATAGCCAAATCTTGGCTTGGAAATGTCTTTGTGCAAAATGTTTAGCAATTTAAGTAATGCTAATTTATTTTCATATTGAAATATTTTTATCTCAACAATTTACTTTTGAATCTATTTTTGGTATGCTTAGTGTGCTTTGACTTGTAAAGGCTGTAGCAAATTATTATGCAACACTTACCATCTCATGTATGGTTAATGCCCCGGAAATGACTCCAGTTAGATGCTATTTAGTTGATGTTCATGAGTACTCTTGTCTAGGAAAATGAACTCTAAGCAAGATCTCTAGGTTTCACTCCTCACACAATTTTCCTGGTAATTTTTGTTCAGAGTTTCACTTTTACCAAAAGTTTATCTATTCTTGAATGACATGTTTTCTTCCCAATCGCAGTTACAGCACTATTTAAGATAGAGTCATGAGATAAAACCTTTATCGTTGTTTGAAATGAATTGCTACAGTTGCCTATTTGAGAGACATGTGCTAGAGCGCAACTTCTCCCAAATTGGCAATGAGGTGATAGAGAAGTCTCAGTGTTTCGAGCAATGCCTTGCCTTTACATCCCCATTAAGACCACCAATAGTACCTCAATTTCAACAGCTGCCAACTTCCACGCACTAAATGCGATCCCCTATTCACTCTCCATCGCATTTGCTATGATCATTCAACACTCGTCCATCATTAAGATAACATCAAAGCCTCCCTTCTTAAATGTGACTTTCACCTTCCCTTCTCAACCACTGCATCATCCCTTTCTCTCCCCATACACTCGATGCCCTAAATCCAAAACCATTACACTGTCAAACCTCTATACCACCTTCTTCACCCGTACACATAAAGTGATGAACTTCCTTGGAGACCTTTTCCTCATCCTTCCGGACAGTCCCCTTCCCTTAAACCTTGCTTCCACATGCCCTAATATCTCTTACAAAGACCAGCCAATCTTCATAGCATTCTACATCCCACAATGTTGTACCAGTCATGATTTAATATGCACACCCACGGAAGTACATACACACATGTGTAGTTGGTGAGAGATAGAAGAAGAGCCTTGTGGTGTTGGATGCAGTTTTTTTAGATTTATTGTGAAGTAGAGGCGTCATGAAATGGAGAGTTCCTTCCGTAATGATTCTCATGTGATTGTTTTTGTGCCAATTTGATTGAATACTCAGCATATTGTTTCCATCAGGCTTTTTGAAATGAGGGTATTCCCATTTGTTTTACTTTGTATGTTGTTTGCACATTCAAGGAGGATAGAGTTTGAAATCCCTTTGGGTGGAAATGGACATTTCTCATTCTGTGGTATTTTCTCCAAATTAGTTTGATTTTGCTGGTGCATGATAGCAATTGTATGTCGTATGCAGGCCAGTAATTGGAAATTAACTCTTGAAAAATATGTGAATAAACTTAAAGAGCGAGTCGGGAAGAAGTTCATGAATTATCTCAGCGCCCATTTATCCAGGCAATTATGGCAGTGCTGAGTGCATCTTTAATGTTTGTAATATTTTGTGACCTAACACCTACAATTTCTATTTTATGTATGTTGATTATAAAAAGTGAATTGGGGAATATTTTGCCACTCTATCTGTGATCACCACTGTTAAAAATGCACCTTGAGAGAGCCGTATCCCCTGGGAGAATCTTGTCACTACTTGCCTGGGGTAGTGCCTCTTAAACTTAGGCTTATTATAATCGACGATCTGCGGTGATGATGAGCGGTTAATTTTTACATTCTTGTTGCAGTATGAAATGTTGACTCCTCTGAGTAATAGTCCTCATATTATTGAAAGTAAAATGTACGGTTTCATATCCGTTGGATTTCCTGGCCCAGTGAATCTTATATGTTGACGTGTTCAATATAGATTATCTCTTGATGCTGTCAGCTCCCCTTATTATAGGAATTAAACCCCATGAAAGACTTGCAAATGATACTTTAAATATCCTACCATTGGCGAATACCATTGATTTTCCACCCACTGAACTTGGTCAGAGTTTTTGTGTTGTTCTTTAATATCTGAGAATGTTATTACATTGTGTTCTGGTACAAAAATTTCGAATGTTGGTCTCATTTAAAATTGAATTATTTTGGAAAATGGAGCTAACAGAAAAATGCAGTTAACTTAGATGAAGTGACCCTTAGAAGTTTTTTGAATGTTTGTTTAGGTATTCATTACTACATTTCCATGCAATGAAAACTTGGGAAAGTGATCTTTTTATTTTTAAAATGCTTTGTTGCAGTTAATTGTAGCTACTAATGGATTGAAAAAATGCTATTGAATAACACCAATTAGCAGTGGCTTACCATAGTTAAATTTTAAATGTGGCTTTAATAGAGGAAATGGGTGCAAAACATTCTGAATAGGGATTTCTGAAATTCCTAGAAACTGCAGGAGATGTCGCAATGGTAACTTTCAACGGATTCATCTGCTAGTATGTAACAATTCCAGAGTGTAAAAATCATTCACCTTTCCTGGGTTCATCCCTCAATGTCCGGTCGAGTGCTTTAGCCAGTTAAGCTATCGAGGTGTCCTCTTAAACTCTTGGGGGCTTCAACGGAACAAGATGCTGTGATGAAATACCGTACATACAATTTCACAGGCATTCGTAGTTGTGTGCGATTCGCCACAGTCTGCAAGGTTAAAACCAACTTTCAACACTTCCGTTGTTTGTACCTTAGACAAATTCCTAGAAACTGTGGGGTAAGCCGCTGCAGTAACTTGTAACGGAGGCGTTTGCCGTTTAAGATGATACCTCGATAGCTTAACTGGCTCAAGCACTTAGCCGGGCATCAAGGGATCTGGGCTCGAATCCGGGTCAAGGGGAATGAGTTTTACTCTCTGAAATTGTTGCATTGAAAGGGATTTGTTACATTTTAAGTTTTCCAGTTTCTAATGATGTTCAAAGGAAAAAATAGTGGGTATTGCTTTTTTTAAATGTACTTGTGTGTGGTCCCATGGAGATAGTGGTACGCATTAAGGGGCTATGCCAAATGAATCTGCTGGTCGTATTGCAGTTAAGGGTCCAAATTATTTTGTAATTTTTGGAGCTCTTTTGTTAAACTGGTTTTTACAAACTTCAACTGCATTTCTGTGAAGTGCTGAACTATGCAATGTTAGTTTTTCATTCCAAATTTTTAACTCTTAATTACACCTAAGATTTTGTAAAAGTGTTCATTGAAATTTCCATCAGCCAGTTCAGTGTGGTGTTTCAGAGCCTGTAATTTGTAATGTTAGAAAAAAGCATGTTATTTTATTTAGAACACACTTAAGCTATTACAGTTAGGTAATTTAGTTAAATGCAGTTACATGGTTTTCCATTTGTAGTTGGTCTAGTATGTGCATTTGAAGTACTGAAATTATTTTGTTTTAATTCTAATTGTACTCATTTGTTTTTACGTTCATAATAAATGAAGCTGTAAAATTGTTTTAAACCCTTATATTATATCAGTATATCTCGGGTACCTGAATCAAAGAGCCTGCAAGTAAAAATTCCCTGATGTCAGTGAATTGATAATTATTAATAATCACTGTCAGGAGGAAAGCTCCTGCCTACTGACAGAAATGGCAATTAAAGTGGAAATAGCAATCTCTTGGCAGCATAGGCCACTTCTTGCATATGCAAAATCGGAGATATATTAGTTTCCAAACATACACAACTCTGATGATAATGGGTTATAGCTTACATATTTAAACTTAGAAGCACATGAATACCACTGTTTAAGTACAACAAAGTGGAAATTGTTTGTTTAATAATGAATTTAATGATTTCCAAAGTTTGAGAATTTTATCCTGCACAATAAATCTTCTGTCAATTGTTTGTTAAGACGGTGAGGTACTTCCAGAGTACATTTTTAGCTTTACTTGAAAGAGGAGATAAACTAAATGGTGCAAAATTTTGTAAGACCATGAGTTTTATTGGCGTTCCCAAATGACATGATTATTTTTTGTGAGTTTAGATTTAAGACTATCAATTTGATGGAAATGGCAGTCCTGACCTTGTAATGAGATAATTTCAAATGTGAATTTAGTGATCTGTTTTATTAATGCCAAAGATTTAAGAGGACTTTCATCTTGTATGACTTGTCCAAAAATTTTGAAATGTTTTCATGTTTTATTTACCATTCATTTGATTGGTAATATCTTATTTGTTGATTGGTTTTACATTGTTTTACATTCTTACACTCAAGGTTGTTAATAATGCTGTGGGCCACCTATGTGTACAATTTTGAGAATTTAAAATTCACATTGTATTTGCTACAAAAATTCCTGATTAAAAACTGATTTCATTGGCATCATACCTTTTGGATTTTTTTTAATATTTTAACCTTTTTCCTGGCATTCAATTCTCTTTATTTTTGTGAGAATTTCAGAGGAAAAAATGGTTCTTGGAATTTGAATCTGCATTCATCAATTTATAACGGAGTACTTTAGACAATCAACCTACTAAGGTGACTTCTTACACTGTGAATTTCCATAAATTGAAGGATCCTTGTTTGAATCCCAGTTTACGTAAATGATTTTTGTGCTATGAAATTCTCACATTTGTGTGCAGACTTAGCTGGGTAGCTAAAGTTAGTGTTGAAATATTTCCTACAATTTCTCGCCAAGTTCTTCTATTCATGTTAATGCCTTCCAAAAGATCCAGACATTCTTAAATTTTTATACCATATTGACAACATTTTTTTATGAGTAGTCAATCAAAATAAAGAGTGCTCCTCTTGTGTAACTATAATATCAGTAATATACATATAACATTAGTATATGAATAAGCAATGAGATTACTAAGTGAACTGCAGTTATTTGAATAAGCACCATTATATTTATGGGTTAGATGGAAGGAGGGACTGCCGCAGTCTCAATTTTGCCCAATTAAAGCCGAATTATTAATATATCTATAACAATATTCATGTAAGTATTACCAGTACATGCTTGTCCCTTATTGTATGGAAAATAATTAGTTTATGATTGAATAGCTTGAGTATTTGTCCTATTTGGGAACCCATTTGATTATGGTTCCAATTCAAACATGATATTGAGATTAACATGGAGATCTATTATGACTTTTGAGTGATTTGCTTAATGCCTTCTGCCACTGAATTTTCCATATTTTTGGGAAAGTTGGTTAATAATATGTTTTTTTACCAAAGTATTTAAGAAGCACCACCTCTTTGTTTTTCAATTAAAAAAATGCTTAACAGATGTTACCTACTTCTGAACTCTTTTTAGGACTAAGAATTTGGCTCTTAAGTAGAAAAGTTTTTTTAGGGCAAATTTGTGTTTCTAGTAATGTTAAATATGAATAACCGCTTGATCAACAAACAACAAATTGGTCTTGAATACATTGTAGTCGGGGAACTTTTGGGGGTACGTAAAATCTGGAAACGTCTGTAAATTCAATAAAAATCACCATGACAATTAGTTTGTTAATGAGGAGTATCCCTTTCACTGAAATACGGTGTCCATTGCTCTATGAAGGAAGGCTGAATATTTAATTTTTCATCGGGTTTTCCAGTTTCTCTTGCAATTATTACAGAATAAATGAAGTTTGATTCCTGATGATTGGTTTCCAGGCATCCTCGGGCAATATGCGCATCTCCCCATCACTAAACTCAATCAAGCCATGGAAGGTTAGGGTGTGTTTTGATCCAGAGGAAAATTATGGTTCACTCTCTTAAATTGGGAGAGGACTTTATCATTCTCTCCTGAGTAAGTAGGTGCTTAAGGCATATTTCCTACTAAAATTAATTTTAAAATGTGACAAAATTAAACCTTGTGATTTTCATACAATGACCTAGAAAATTACATTTTACGTGCGTGGATATTTTAGGAGTTGACAATGTCATTTAAAATAGCATATCTTTTCTTATGAAACAGGACAGAACTTCCCTAGTTCATTATGCTCATTGTCAATACCCTGTGCTCACCAGAAATGTTTTTTTAGTGGTTTGTTTTGCCCTTCGTCGACAATGGCAGGAGTTTAAAAATAATTGAAACAAATAATTGCAATGCAGCAATCTTCAAAGTGTAAAAATCATTCACCATGAGCAGGATTCGAACCTGGATCCCTCGATGTCGGGCCAAGTGCTTTAGCTGGTTAAGCTCCTGAGGCAACATTTTAGACTCCAAAATTTTGGCAGTTTCATAGGAACAATGTGTCGTGATGAAATACCGTACCTACAATGTCACAGGTATTCTTAGCTGTGCGCAATGGGCTTCAGTCCACTAGGTTAAAAGCCTACTTTTAAACACTAGGGTGTTTATCAATCTTAGATAAATTCTAAGAAACTGCAGATGACTCTATCAAAAGTTACTGTTGCAGCACCCTCTCCAGTTTCGTAGAAATATGGATTGATTTATATAAGGTATAATAGTAAAACCCTAATAAAACCAAAACAGATAATGCTTTTAAATTAATTTCAATCACGGGGACAAATTGTTGTTTACCTGATAAAAACAAGTTTTTCTTTAGGTGAATTAGGTATAGATATTTTAACTGACTCAATGGCTACACTGGATGTTGAGCATAAGGAATTGAATGTAGTTTTCCCCTTTCATGGATATATCTTCATGATAACTTTTGGTAGGTCTCGGAGATGGATGGTTTTGAAAACATCTTTTATGAGGGCTGGTTGGAGGCTGCGGAAAGAAATCCCCACGCTGCACGCAATCAATTCTTTACTGCTCCTGCTGCCTTCTGACCTATCCAATGTGAACAAGGTTTTGTTGGAACTTATTTCAACAAAAAATTTCCTAGCTTGAAAATTAACCGACTTGCCGACCCTGGTGGCGGCGGGGTAACGTCCTCGTCTGCCATTCCAAGGGTCGCGGGTTCGATTCCCGCCTGGGTGAGTTTCCCTGCACCTAGGGCTTGGGTGTTTGTAAATGTGACCATTGTTATCGTTGTTAATAGTTCGATGTAAAGGCCAAAATGTGCTGTTTTCGGACTAATACTGAATAAATAAATAAATAAAGGATTTTTGTTCATGCAGTGAAATTCTCTGGTTAAAAATACATATGGGCTTCAGGCAAAATCTCACAATATTTATTTTATTGTGGTCTCGAATTCAAAAATATACATTACTTCTGGCAGTGATGAAAAGCGCAGTTAATTTTTGTCATTTTCACCCACTTTCAATTCACAGGAATCATTAATTTCCATTAATCACAAGAGAAAGATCATCTCAAGAAGAGAGCAACGCCAACAGCTATCCGTTTGGTAACTTTGTGTCTTGAAAAGTGGAAATTTCTAACCTCCATGAGGCAACATGAAGGATATGAATAATAATCTGGTTTCAGAGAATGGCACCTTCAAGAGCTTCAGGGAAGACTATTGAAATTTATTCTTTGCCAGATATAGTATGGTGCATATTGTTTGAAACATTATTTTTTTAAATCCAACGAATTAATTTTTCATAACTACACACGATGATAATTTTGGGATTGCTTGGCACATCCAGGAGAAACCTAGCGATCCCAGGGTAATGATGAATGCAGGGATGCACAACACATGCTGAAAATCCACATGACAGAGAAAGTGTGGATACAAGGTCCCGCCAGACGTGAGGAAGCATATGCTAGGGTAACGCTTACATTGATGTACAGGAAATTAAAATTTACTTTAGAATAATATACTAATTACAGTTTACACTGCATATGTCCATTTAGCTAGAATAAATAAGACCCTTCAATTCCCAATAAATAAAAGCGTCATTAAGCACCCAGAAATTAATTCACCATGGGTGTTAACCCTAATTTATTTTTTTGCACACCAAAGTGATTCATTTATTCAGTATTATGAAGAATTTAATCGAGAAATCCACATACTTACACTTAGGATTATTAAAAACTCATTTTGTGATAAATGCTAAATTTTATATTGGTGGATTGGTACTCTCTCTAATGAGTTAAGATTTTTAATATTCTTAGTCTTATAATTACAAGTCCAAATACATTATGGATACATTACTCTAACATATCATTCCTGGGACTAAGTCTTTTGCCACATGAAATATTTAAAAATAATTGATGGGACTTTTTTTTGACATATTCAAGTTTATCACCAAATTCAGTTTATTTGCACAACAATAACAAATCAGAGAAGACAAAAAATGTGCAATATGTATATTTATTTTGATAAACAACTTATATAAATACATAAACTTTCTGAAATATAAAATACATTTGACACAATATTGCTAACAAAATAAATAAAACAAGGATAATCAAACTGGTATAACGACCAATATTGACTAAAATAAATCCATAGAAACATTAAAGAAAGTATACCACAATATTTCTCTTGATTCTAAGACAAACATCTAGATTTGTTTCATAAAATGTGCTTGCATTACAATGACATCTCACAACCAACTAATGCTGAGAAAACAATAACACTGGACCCCATCACCATGTGAGAAAATTCAGAGCTCTTGCTAAATCTAAATATTTTTTTAAATAAAGGAACCATAGGAATGTGTTATGGACAGTGATGAATACAGAACCAGGCTTCCTCCATCTCATCCATTCATTCCACTAAGTAAAACAATATGTTGACCCCTTTACGCACCTCTTGCAAAGACTATAAAGCCACGCACATTTAGTTCTAACAAAGAGGCTACCAGAGTACCACCAGAAAATAAATTCAATGACTAATACCCTGTTTCCCATGCCTCATTTACAACGCTCAAACAAGAAGAGGAGTTCTTTGCTCAAGGGGTAATACAGCAGTACATATATTATGCCTTTGTTTCTAAGTACGTTTAAAATTTTACCTTATGCACCTCCCTACTCAGCTGGAGAAAATGCCTGACATTGCACAACATAAACATTTAATTTTATTCTTACATGTTTTCCATTATGCTTATAGTATATATTGAACATTTTCATAAAAAATGTGTAGCATATTCTCATCCCATTGTGTCAAGTTAAGACTAGAGTAGGACTTGAAATATGTCAGACAGGTACAGTATAGCATTTACTCAGTGAACGTTTCCATTCACTGATTCCGACTACAAGTACAAATGTTTACAACACAGCAATTTCTTCTTGTTACAATAATCACAGATGCTCATTTCTGAGCATATAACATACATTTTAAAAACTACTAAGAAAATGATCATTTACCACCAGTTGAAGTGTGTTCATCATTCCCTGAAGATTATCAAAGCCAAAACCATTCTACAAAATGAGTATTATAAACATAAAGAACCAATACCCTTCCTTAATATAATAAATTTACTTCACAGTTAACATGAAACATCAAACACACATAGTATGATGCATAAAACATTTACTGGATACCCATCCAACGAGATACACTACTGACCAGCAGCTAAATCAAAGCTAAATATTGCACACAAAGAAACTAGTATTCGAGTCATTCTATGCAAAAGGGTCTGCCTTTCACAGTTTGTCAGCAGAAATTCATCCCATCCTCATCGTTAAATAGAGGGGGGGGGGACATTTCACCAGCAGAAAATACTATTCAATTCTTTGAACGCCAGAAAATAAAACCATATCACCTTAACAGGCATAACAGTACATAGTAGACTTTAGGTCAAAATAAAATATAGCATCCCATTCACTGATAGATATGCTTACTCTTCATATTGAGCGTGTTT